>NC_143565.1:16320530-16623560 GCF_054136105.1 Typopeltis vanoorti | reverse complement strand
CCAGTTTTAAATGCCCATTTTTTAATGATGTTTGGTTGTGTTCTACTAATGAAAATCTACGGAGATATTTCACTGTGTAAAGTAAAACGGGTTAAAAGATTAGCAATACGATGCGTTGTGTTTTCCTTCACCGCGATTATCTTTTGGATGGTTGATAAATTTACTTGCCAATTCTGTAATTATATAAATTTTCCTTACTTGCACGGTGTATGGCATGTTTTGATATCAATTGGCGTGTGGGATGCATTAGTCCTATATGCTTATTTTGATGCATATAACAGAGTCGGGAAAATTATCATTGGTTAGATTCTGGCCATCGGATCTAGTTGAAATTGTAATCGCTTATGCTACTGTTGATCCAATATCTTCATCGCAAGAAAAATCTGATTAAAATCCTTGTCTTTAAAACCAAGAGACGTTTTTATTCGTACCAATGAAGGCGTTAATTGTACTTCTGTAAAATGTCGAATGAAGATCGTAAATACTCTTAGGTTATTATTTCTTCTTTCGTATAAATTCATATTTTATTCCTACGAAGCTTATTTCATGCTTTCCTATAATTAATATTTTAAAAAATTCTGTAAAATTTGTATAATTTTTATGTATATTTGTATCTAATATGACAGCTGTATGTCTGATAATTAGGGTATATTTAGATATCAGTTACGTTAATTTCAATAAAGCAGGTATATTTTGGACCCTTCGAATGTTATTTCTCAAATCCCTTCACACAGATATATCTTTTATGAAATCTCCCTCAACAAGCGTTTAATTTTACAACACCGTTAATATCATGGGTGACGGTCCTCAAAGTTAGATAACTGAGATCCTTGCTCTGGATACTGAACACGATTCCAACAGTACTGTAATCTTAACTCTACTGTAAGATTAACTTTAACTGTACTGTACTATAGGCTTAACTACAATTAAGCCCACAGTAAACTGTGAAGGATGGTGGAGAATCGGAGATAGTGGTTGAACTGTAGGCTTAACTGTACTGTCCTTCTGATCATGTGGTATCTGCTCTTTCCCAAAGAATTTATAGTTGCACTTAAAAATAAAATAAAAATAAAAATAATCCACATTTATTATTAATGGACAACTCTGAAATGCTCATAACTAAGACTGATCATACTACACGTGGAGGAAGAGTATAAAACGTGCTTTTAATCACACTTGGATTCGAATCTCATATAGCACATATTTCAGTCGAAAGTGTGAAAGCTGCTTATCATAAAGTGATAAACGTGTTTCTTTCTGTCGTTCGTTTTTTTGTGATTGCTGCAAACGTGTGTAAGCGGAAAGCACTGAACTGAATCATAGAGGATAGCTGGACAAATACAATTTTATTGAAAGATGATTATTTGTCCAGCTTGCAATTTGGTTATCAGTTAAATTTTACTCGCCAAAACTTATATTCTTGTTTAATTCTGTATGCAAATATAAGCAAAAAAAGGATATGGCATAGGTTATGGGATATAAAGGCAATTGATGTCAACTGGTTGCTTCTATGTACAAGTAGCCTAGTCGTGAAGATACTTCAGGCAAACTTTGTCTGCTTACACTTGGATAAAGGATTAAACAAAAATATCTCTGTATTTTAGATACCTTAAACACAACATTGATGTTTAGATTTCCAAATATTTTTTCTTTCAATAGTTGTTGACTTATCAATGTCATACATACCAGAAATAAAAAACAAATGCGTTTCAGCTAGTATCAAGTCATCATCATTGCTGTTATTTTAGATTATATTTGATGAAAGCATAAAAGCCAACAGATGAATATCTGTTGGCTTTTATGCGTTATAAGATAAACAACAAAAGAGCATAACACATAATTATATACAATTATGTTTTATGCTCTTTTGTTGTTATCTTATTTTTCTATATTATTAAAATATTATACATGCAGTGTAGCTTGAAACTATTCCATATACATAGTTCAGTCGAATTTTAATTGTTTTTGTTGTTGTTTTGCTTTTAAAAATTATATACTTTATCTAAAAAGGATTTTATAGATATACCTCACTATACCATTATTCTTTCACTTTTGCTTTTTTTTTCGTTCACCATAAAGCTATTTACAGTATTTACAACCATTATAAATGCATCCTTAATCTTTATTATTATTTATTTATTTATTTGTTTTGAGCCCGTGTAGCTCTGTTGAAGTGGAATTTTTGCTCCACAACACTAGTCCGCTGGAAGAAAGACCTAAGTTCGATTCTAGTGTCGACTAAATGAACTTTTTCTAAGCCTTTCTTCGACCGGTTTCCGAGTTAGTCGATCTGTGGCATGCACAAACAGATTTTTTGTATCCTGGAAACTCGGGTTTTTCGTTATGTAAACTCAAGAAAATCGACCACAGAATCCACATTGTAAGACAATAAAATAGTGTTAGGTTTAGGCACCAGGAAATGGTAGCACTTGTTAGAAGTCTCTTCAGTGGATAAAGTTTATAATTAGTGATAGTCTTGAACTAACTATATGTGATTGGCTACTGGTGAAGATTTAACTGCCCACTCAGTCTCCAAAAAGCTGCATAGGATTAAATCGTCCTCTCCTACTCCCTATAGGGGAATAAAAGGCGTTATCGGATTTTTTTTTTTTTTTTTTTTGCTAATTTCGAACTTAAAATCAAATATTCTAGTAAATTAATGTGTTAAAAATAAAAATTCCATGATCATCCATTTAAATCTTAAACAGGAATTAGTTCAACTGTCTACGACTTAAACACATGATAACAGCTATCATGGAGAATGATGATTTATACGTCTATCGACAACAACAAAGGAATTTTATTTTTTACAATGTTGTTAAAGTGAACCTGAACCTTGTCAATCATTGATATTCATCAGTATTCCTTCAATAGTGGCTGTTATTATTGGAAAGAAATTTGTAACCTATTTCAATGAAAACAATATTGTGTAGCAAGCCTATACTGAAGCACCACGCACGATAAAAAACCCTTTAAGGAGATTTTATCTCGCGAATAAGGACCCATAATGGATACTACCCATAAGGACCCAAGACATACTGTGGTGGGCTAAGGATTTATATATATATAAAACCGAAAATCAAGCCACATCTATTTGTGGGTGGGTTTCGGTTAACTGAGAAAGAAAGGAATGCCATTGATGAGATGTGTAAAGTCCTATGAGGGCGCCCTCTAAGTATGCGAGGCCGTTTCAGCTCTATCTAACTTTTGGAGACTAAGTGGACAGTTCAATCTGAGGACAGTTCAATGCGAGGACGTTTTAGCTCTATCTAACTTTTGGAAACTAAGTGGACAGTTCAATCTCTTCCCAAATCTATCATTAATTATAAATGGCATTCAGTGAAAAGATAGCTGATACGTGGCACCATCTCGTGATACCCGAACCTAACGCTATTTTATTGTTATGCTCATGCCTCTTGCTCATGCCATAAATCGACTAACTCGTGAACCCGTCGAAGAGTGGTTTAGGAAACGTTTCTCTAATAGGCTACAGGAATTGTATCTTGGTCTTTCTTTGAGTTGCCTAGAGCTGTGGATTGCAAACGCCACTTTCACTGAGCCATACAGACTCTGACACAACAATACTAAGCGGAAGGAAAGAGACTACTCTAAACCTAAAATCTTATGGGGGGGCTCCTCTATATGTACGGTTGACCAGGCTTAGCTGTTAAGTAGGAAGCCTAAAAATTAAAGTTTTCCAAATCTTGTGAAATTTAACATGATTTATTATTATTATTATTATTATTATTATTATTATTATTATTATTATTATTATTATTATTATTATTATTATTATTATTATTATTATTATTACGCGACACCTCCATGGAGTCCAAGACTCATCGAGGGAGGGCAACTCCATCGCCACCACTCACCAACTACATCTGTCCTGTGCAAGGTATCCAAGCCATGGTCATCAAGACCTGAATGATCACAGTTGTGGCGGATGATGTATTTTTTGTGTTTCTCTAGGCAGATATTAGTAGATCTCATAGTCTGACGATTATGTGATAGGTTACAAGAACAAGGAAAATTATAAACACCTGGAACAGATAGGAAAGGAAGTGGATCTTTGGAGAGTAGAGAAGGGAAGCCATCTTCAAATGAGGCTTGTAAACAATGCACAGATTATATTTCTTTAAAGTTCTGGGTATATTTTGAAGTTTCCCCAATATACGGAATAGAAATGGCATTACTGTAGTCTCTATACGAGCCTCACATCCCTCTCGTATTTAGAGGGATGTGAGAAGTGGAAAGAGACAGATCATTTGTAGAGTTTTCCGCATTGTAACCATTGGACAGCAAGGTCTGGGAAACAAAGTCGAGTTGGGCTCTAAGCGAAGCCTAGGTCGAACAGACCTTTGAAACTCTGTTGAGAAGGATGACACCATATTGTTGAGAGGGGGGGGGGATGATTAGAAAGTTTATGTATGTATCTACCTGTGTGGGTTGGTTTCCTGTAAACTGAGAGAGAGTGCCATTGGCATACGTATGATCAGATTATCTAAAAAAGCAGACATTTGTTATTTTATTTTTCTACAGTGAGAAGGATTCTGGAGTGCTGGCTGTTGAAGTGAAGGAGGAATTTAATGTGGCCAAACAGAGAACACATCATCGATATATCTTAGCCATATATAGGTTTGATACTGGCAGTAAGAGCATGTTTTTCAAACTGTTTCATATAGAAATAGACCAGAAAAAGGGAGAGTCCATGGAAGTACTTCTCATTTGTTTAAATAAAATGTCTTTGCAAGAGAAGTAACCAGTTTGGAAGGAAGAATTAAAGAGATCAATTCCGTTAGCAGGAAAAACTTTTCAGTGAAAATTAAAGTGTCCGAAAACGGGATATTAATAAATAAGGAGGTAGGAGGATGGGTTGAAAAGTTGTGATCCTCACCATTAAGCAATCGACGTCTTTTTATATATCCTCAAAGAAAAAGGACACATTATTACCATTTGATGAAACATGGCAGTTAAAGCGTTTTAAGATGTATTATTTCTTGTGGGTCAGTTGCTGTAATATAATTTCTGTTCTACGTGTTTATCAAAACTTTTCAGCCCCCCCCCGTCACAAAACTTACCACGATATCATTATTATCTAAAACTAAATTTTAGATTAAAGATTGGAAATGAGTGGAATTTTTTAATATAAGATGAAGTGTAGCCAATAAGTGGAATTAAAGAATTTGCTAACTGTTTGGGTAATTTAAAGGACTGGAAATCAGTAGCTACTATAGGATGCAGAGTATCATGACTTTTATGTATTGCGGGTGACTAATAACTTCAGGTGACTAAATGTGACATTTTAGAAGTCTATGTGTCGTTTTCTTCTAAGACTGGGTGGGACAAAAAATAAGAGATTTATAAGTAGTGCGTTTTCTGAGCAGCACATTCATTTTTTCGATTATAATCACTGCCATTGAGGGCAAAAGCAGCGTGACGTTTGTCAGCTGTAGCAATAAACATGTTCTCTTTGTAATGATTACGTAGTTGAAGAGATTTGTTTAGGCGGCGATGCTTATGATAAGATCTTAGCAACGTCGAACCTGATGTTATTGTCAACATTAGGAAGTAAGTTGCAAACACTACGGTGTTATTGCAGTTTTAATCTTGTATTCCTGAAGATGTCTCTGCGACAGAGACGAAATACTGAAACGATTCAACTTGCTATTTAATTATTTCTCTTTGTGGTTTATTCATTACATTAAAATACAGTATGGTATTATACATAGCAGCTTCATCTGGAAGTCTATCCACAATAGCAAATCATAGGAAACAACTTTCTCAAATTGCAAAAAAAAAAGGCATCGCTTCTTCAAAGCAAAATCTTGATTAAAAAACGATTAATCACAAACGGAAGCGAGTATTGCAACCGAGCCAGACGAGGAGGCAAACAAACCTCTAGAGTGCACGGGTCTACCATTCTCTTCGGCAACCAGATGGAAAGCTTATTAAACTGCCATTTTCGAACTGTTGGTTTTCATCAGAGACAAGGCGGAAACCTTAAGCAAGACCTAGGCTGACCATACGTACCGTTTTGAAAGGGACAGTACCATGTTTTTCATATTTTCCGGCCGCCCTGTCGTTTTAATAAAAATGTCAATTTTGTCCCAGTAAAACTCGGACTCGTGATGAATGGTAAAGCTGGTGAAAGTCTTGATCATTACGCAGAATGAATGTTCGCTGAAATTAACTCATAGCTCTTTTTTGCAATGCCGATGACCTATTATACTGTAGTATATGATCTAACTAGAAAATTATATTTGCTTTCAAACACTAATGTTGTACTTGTTCTCTCACTTCGGGCACATTTAAAAAAAAAAAATGGATACCACTCCGCGGAAACTTTGCTAAAAAAAATCCTAAGCGTCGTCTGCTTCCGTTGTTACGACTGCCGCGCCTCCTCGCCACCAGTACACAGTTTAAAGAGAATTCGCAAGTCTTTGTGACAAAAATCCTTACAACTCCCTTTGGGGGAAGCACATCCGTCACAGGAGTGTCGATGTTGTATCTAAAAAAAAAAAACTCAGGCGAGTAATTGACTCTAAAATACAAGAAATGAGGTGAGAGCTTTATGGTGCGATGCAGCCACAAACAAACAAAACAAAAAAAAACTATATAATCATCATTAACTAAACATCGAGAAAATATATAATCATTATTAAGAAACAAGCCAATAACATTAATTAATTATATCAGTTTTTAATCTGGAAAGGGCATCGGCGTTACCATGACGACTACCCTTTCTATATGTAAAGGTCATATTATAACGTTGTAGGGCTAAAGCCCATCGGGACAACTTGGCACCATGAGGGGCACTTTTAGTTAGATAGGTCAGAGGGTTATGATCTGAAATTACCTGTATTTCAGCACCAAATACCCATGTGTCAAACTTTTTCAACGCCTCCAAGAGGCAAAAAGCTTCCCTTTCAATGGTTGACCATTTCATTTGACAGGAATTTAGTTTCTTACTGAAGAAAGCAATGGGCAATTCTTTTCCTTGTTCGTTGTTTTGAGCTAAGCATGCGCCAATTGCTGTTACTGATGCATCCGTATACAACTGGAACGGCTTGTCGAGATCTGGAGTATGCAAAGAAGGCATTTTTATAAGCTCTTCTTTGAGTTTCGTAAAAGCTTCATCAGCATCAGTAGTCCAAGGAATGTTGTTTGGGACACTTTTCTTAGTCAGATTTGTCAGTGGTAATACAATTTGGGAGAATCGTGGTATGTAGTCACGGTAGTAGCTAGCCAGCCCAAGTAGACTTCTTCCTTCCTTCCTTGTCGCTGGTGTCACTAAACCTTTTATAACCTCGACCTTCTCTGGGTCCGGGGAATGTTGACCGGATCCAATCAAATGACCTAGGAACTTCACTTGATTTTTCCCGAATTCGCATTTTTCTAGGTTTACTGTTAAACCCACCTCTCTTAATGTTTTGAAGATTTCATCTATATGGGTGAGATGTTCAGACCATGTTTTAGAAAATATAGCCGAATCGTCGATATAAGATCGGCAGTATGCCTTATGAGGAGCTAGTGCTTTATCCAATGATTTCTGGAATGTACTTCCAGCGTTCTTCATTCCAAACGGTAAGACGTTCCATTGATAGTGACCAGAATGTGTCACGAATGCAGTGAAGGGCTTTGCTTCCTTTTCCATAGGGATTTGCCAATATACCTTAGTGAGGTCAACTACAGTGATAAATCTTGCTTGTCCTACTTCAAATAATAAATTTCTAGCTATTTTCATTGGATAAGCATCTGGAATAGTAAAACTATTTAGCAATCTAAAGTCAATGCATAGTCTGACACTTCCATTTTTCTTAGCCACACAAACCATGGGATGAGCCCATTCACTGACACTTGGCTCAATGAGACCCATATCTAACAGTTCTTTGACTTGTCGATCTACTTCCTTTTGTAGAGTGATTGGCACCCTATAGGGTTTGAGTCTCTTAGGGGAACAGTTCTCTGTAATTTTGATGGAGTGTCTGTCAACTTTGGCATGACCAGGTTTGGAACTAAAAATATCTGCATATTTCCGGAGGATGTCAAAAAGTTCTTGTTTTTGTTCTCCCATCAAGAGAGCTTTCATATCCTCAAGGTGTTTCCTAATATCTTCGACTGATTTATTCATCGTCAGCGGGTGCATAGTGGAGTGTTCCGAAATCTTCATCTAGCTCGAAAACTAGACCGACATGATTAATTCTTTGAATATATGGTCGAAGCTTATTTATGTGGAGCTCCCTGATACTTCCATCCTTCATCTCAACCTTCGCAGAAAGTGGTCTAGTAAGTTGGACGACTGTAGCAGGTCCTGTCCAAGTATTTAGAAGCTTATGAGAGGATGAAGGTAACAATACTAAAACCTTTTCACGAACAATGAAGGATTTTTCTTTGGAACGAAGATTATATCTGGAGGAGTATTGTTTTTGAGACCCTTTGGCGTTCTCGGATGCAATTTCATGAGCTTTTCTTAGATTTTCAAGAAGCTCTTGTAAATAATTTTCAATCGAGCGAGAGGCAGTGGTTGGGATGCCTCGTCCACCAGTCCAAATTTCCTTTAACAAAGATAAGGGGCCTGGAGGTAATCTTCCATATACCATCTGGAAAGGTGATAACCCAGTAGTGTTATGTGGTACTTCTCGGTATGCGAATAGAAGATAGGGAAGATGTAAATCCCAGTTTCTTCCATGCTCCTGTATATTCTTATTCATCATCTCTTTTAAAGTTCTGTTCCAACGTTCGACAGCGCCCATACTCTCAGGATGTCTTGGAGTGGAAAAACGTGGAGCTATGTCTAGCAGATCTTCAAAAGCTTGAGTGAGTTTAGATGTGAAATTCGTACCTTGGTCTGTACAGACCATTTTAGGAAATCCCGTCTGAGTAAAAATCCTCATCAGAACAATACATGTAGTTTTAGCGCTTATTTCCTTGACAGGTATGGCTTCGGCCCATCTAGTGCATAAATCAACAGCATATATTATGAATCGATGTCCTCTTCCCGATGGAGGTTCTAACGGCCCGACACAATCCACACTCCATACCTCAAACGGAGTTTCTGGTCTGACGATAGGTCGTATGGGGATTCTATCTCTATATGTAGCAGTCCTTCTCATTTGACATTCCTTGCAGCTTTCGCAATATTTTTTCACATCTTGTTTAATGGTAGGCCAAAAGAATGAGTACTTGATTCGCTGACAGGTTTTCTTTTCGCCGAGATGGCCAGCAAGAGGGATTTCATGTGCCATCTTTAAGACATTTTCTCGTTTCACACACGGTAGCACTACTTGTCTAATATTCTCGCCACAAATATGTTCGTTATGAAGCAGAACCCCATTGTCAAACGCATAGGCATTTTTCTGCCTTTTTGTCAATTCAAAACACCTTCGGAGCGTCTCATCATGAAGTTTGCCGAATTTGAATTTTGTTTTTTCTGGTATACACTCATTTTCTGCACCTGGTGGGGACTCTATCGTACTGACTGCCAATGATGTACTGGTTATTTTCGAAGGCATGTCTTCGTCTTCATCATCTTCTGACCGTTTATCACTTAAATCTTTTGATTTCAGAACTGGTGTCTCCCAATGATGACTACTCTCATGTAGCTCGACGCTTTCAACCAGTATTTCATAGGCAGAGGAGCTCAGTAGCAGATCGGTAACCAGTCTTCTTGAGACGGCACATGTGACTGGAACATTACCATGTAAATTATCATCAATTTTCATTGCAAAAATTCTCACGGGTGTTATTTCATTTTCTCCGAAAGCAGAAGATATTTCTATCTTCGCGCACTACCGATATTTGCGCTCCCGTATCTATTATTCCATTTAAAACCCTACTTCCGCATTTTATTTTGACGACTTTCAAATCATCTACGTTTCGACCAATGTCCACTGATTTGGATACTGGAATGGAAATTTTGGCAGTCAACACACCTGATTTATTGTCATCCCCAGTGGTAGACGTTTGAACTAGGTTACTGTGTGCTGTAGCAGGAGTACCTTTTGGCTGACTATTCTTCATACAAAACTTGGCGACATGACCTTCCTTTCTACAAGTAAAACAAGTTGGTTTGTAGTGAGGCTTGTATGAATCATCAATTCACTGCGGCTGGTACCATCTCGGTGGACTTTGAGAGGGAGATAATAACTTATTCTTGAATGTTCGCTCAGCAGGTAGAGTATAAGGTCTAAACATTTCAGTAACCTTGTCCTTCGGAATAGCTCCAATGGGCTTCCTTGATGTACTACGAACACTGTCGTATTCGTCCAATCTGTCAGCTAACTTGGTTGGAGAAACGAATTTTGCCCAGTCGTCTAAGAGATGTTCTCTCACTTCATGTGGTACTTTCTTCTTCAGTTGATCCGTAATAATTAGATATTTTAACCCTTCAAAATCCTTGATATCAAGGCCACCAATCCACTCTTCGAAATAATTAGTTATTTCATAACAGAAATCCCTCCAAGATTTTTCAGCAACCTTTTGGTGACATCACAAAACTTTTTTCTGAAACTTTCAGGATTCAGTCTAAATCTCTTTAGTAGAATTGTTTTAATATATTCATAATCTTCGCAATTTTCTTCTGACTCTACCAATTAATTGGACAATCTCAAATGGTAACAAAGTCAAGAGACATGATATCCAGTCTTTAACATCTATTTTGGTTCTCTTAGCTTGTCTTTCAAACAGGGATAGGTATATCACAATGTCATCCTCTTGTAATCTAAACCTAGGCATTAGCTTAATTAGTTCAAGACAATATGGTTTATTGTCACTGGATACTGGAGTTGAAGTTGGTTGAACACGCGCTTCAATTTCCAGTTTCTTCAACTCGAACTCCATTTGTTCTCTTTTCTGTTGGGCTCCCAATTCATCTTTCCGGCATTGGGCTTCTAGTTCTTCCTTCCGCCGTTGAGCTTCTAATTCTTCTTTCTTCATCAGTTCTTCCTCGAGTCTGGTACTAATAATCGTCTCCAACATCCCTTTAACAAATTTTTCTTCATAAAATTTACTTCCCGTAATAATCATTTTAAGATCTATCACTTTCATTTCAACAGTTGGCTTCTCTCCCAATTCTTCAGCCAATTTACGTAAATCTTCCTTTCTACCTTTGGTTAAATAAGCCATGGTGCGTAACAATAACTCTCTTTACTGATAAAAAAAAAATCACCCTTAACATGTTCATTGCCGATCACGCGATATCGTGCGATGCGAGTTCTCACCAAACGGCCGATCACGCGTTATCGCGTTGACGTCGCTAACTAAATAAAAAAATAAAAAAATTTGGCCACCACACGAAATTCCAATATTCAGCTTGGCAATGAACGATACGCGTGATGCGAGTTCTCACCAAACGGCCGATCATGCGTTATCGCGTGGATGTCGCTAACTAAATAAAAAATAAAAAAAAACTTGGCCACCACACGAAATTCCAATTTTCAGCTTGGCAATGAAAGTGTTAAAAAGGAATCAATTGCAATTTTTTTTTTTTTAAATGCCCAGAAAGAGATGTATATATTTGGCGATTATAAGACTCATAACTAAATTCAACATATCATTTGTAAACATAGATAAATCTTACAATATTATCAGATAAAAAAAAAAACTTCAACTACACAATTTACTACACTTTCAAATACACAAATATATATATATATATATGTGTGTGTGTGTGTGTGTGTGTGTGTGTGTGTGTGTGTGTGTGTGTGTGTGTGTGTGTGTGTGTGTGTGTGTGTGTGTGTGTGTGTGTGTGTGTGTGTGGATATATAAAAACAAAACCAAAACAAAAAAGAAATAGTTTCGATTTTACACCACTACTATATAATAACTTAAATCTCGAAACAGAACTATCAAAACAGTATGCAAAAATGAACTATGATAACACTGTCGTGTTCTTTCTCTGGCGAGAAATCACAAGTACTGACTGTTCCAAGATGGAACAAACATGCAAAACAGGACAAATCGGTAAATGCAGAACAGAACAAAATAAATTTAAAATGAAAAAAAAAACAACTATTCTGATTTATCTGGTACGAAAATATAGCTTGAACACTGGCGTGTTTTTCTTTTATCCAAACTATTGTACTACTGTTCCAGGATGGAACAAAATTTGAATACTGATGTATTCTTTCTCTGGCGAGAAATCAAAACTACTACTGTTTCAGCATGGAACAAACTCCGAACGCCATTTTTTTTTTTTTTTTTGTATTAAAACAGACTTTCGCCCAAATAATCAAAATAGAACTCTAAAACATGGGAGCATGCATTTACATAACGAATTGCTCTCACCTTGTAGGTCCTATCGACTGCGCCAGTAAAACTCGGACTCGTGATGAATGGTAAAGCTGGTGAAAGTCTTGATCATTACGCAGAATGAATGCTCGCTGAAATTAACTCATAGCTCTTTTTTACAATGCCGATGACCTATTATACTGTAGTATATGATCTAACTAGAAAATTATATTTGCTTTCAAACATTAATGTTGTACTTGGTCTCTCACTTCGGGCACATTTAAAAAAAAAAATGGATACCACTCGCGGAAACTTTGCTAAAAAAAATCCTAAGCGTCGTCTGCTTCCGTTGTTACGACTGCCGCGCCTCCTCGCCACCAGTACCCAGTTTAAAAAGAATTCGCAAGTCTTCGTGACAAAAATCCTTACAGTCCCGTTTTTAATAAAAACTATAAATATACTTTAATATTGGTCAATCATAAATTATTATTCATAAACCTATAATATCATATCAATATCATGGATACCAGTAATTTGTATAACCATGGAGTCTCATTGTTCCATACTAAATATCGATATCTGCAGTGATTTATTCAGAGAAAATATAAAATGCATGTTGGCAACACTTGCGCGTCTCAGACGTGGCGCCTGTTCTGCTGTGGCTTTAGTTTTTGTTTTGCCTGTATGCAAACCGGTGGCTTTGTTATTCAATGCCGGTGATTTAAATTTTATATTTTTTTAAAGTTTTAAGTCTTATTTTTTTAAAGTTTTAAGTCTTATTTTTTTAAAGTTTTAAGTCTTTTTTTTTTTAAAGTTTTAAGTCTTATTTTTTTGAAGTTTTAAGTCTATCTTTGCAATGTCAAAGAGGCGAAACTGCAGTTTTAATGTCGATCTCCAGAAAGAATTCAAATTTATTAAAGTGGTCAAGCTGTGTAGTGATGGAACAAAAGTGGTATGACAACACTATAATGTCCATTTTTCCGTTGCTCATGGAGGCAAATGCGTCATCAACCAACATCTACGTAGCCACAAACATAAGGATGCTAAAGACTGGCTTCAGTTGAAAACATCAGCTCGTTTATGGTGAGACGTGATGGTGATAGTGAAAGCGAAAAAAATGAAGGAAGTGAAGCTCTTGTTGCTTATCATACTGTGCGTTACGGTCATCTTGTCAACATTGATAAATAAAATTAGAGTTCAGTTTGGATGCATCAAACAAAAAAGGAATCAAACTTTTCCCAATCGTTGTGCGGTACTTTTTGGCAAATTGTGGTGTTCAAGACAAAAATTATAGACTTTATTTCCTTACCTGGTGAAAAATCCAACCAACAGTGTGCTATGTTGAAAGAAGTAAGTGACAAATTTACCTTACAAAACAAAATTGTTGCTTTGTGTGTAGATAACACGAACACCAGTTTTGGTGGTTGCAAAAGACTTGGCAAAATAATGTGTGGCAAAAACTTGAAACTAAACCAAAGAGGAAGATTATCGGTGTTGATTGTGGGGCACACAACATTATACACAATTGTCTCCAGTGTGCTATCGACTGTTTCCTAATTGATATTGATCATTTTGCAGTGAAAGTATAAAAACAAAAATTGAAGTCAAATACTTCAATATATACACAGTCAGAGTTGAAGAACTGAAAAACTTTGGTGACTTTGCAGGAAACAACTATACAAATAAATAACGGAAAAATATAATGGGAAAAAAATATAAAAAATATAAAAAAAAAATAATGGGACATTTTTCTTTCTCAAGAAAAATGTCCCATTATTTATTTGTATAGTTATGTCTACTCACGGTTTACCTCTTTTAAAACTTTTTGCAGGAAACAATTATGTTAAATTGTTAGAGCATGGAAATAGAAGATTTTTGTCCTTGGGTACATCAATTGAAAGAATTTTAAGCATGTTTGATGGGCTTGGTTCTTATTTTCTTTCTCAAGAAAAATGTCCCATTATGTTGCGAAAATTGTTTGAAGATTCCTGTTTGAAATTGTGGTTGTCATTTACAAGAGATAGAGCCTCTACGTTCGAAACATACATTAGCTTAATTGAAAAAGATAATATTTCAACTACAGAGGTAGCCATGAACATTGAAAATCATGTAAACAATTTAGAGTTCAGAAACAGTGAAGTATTTCTAACTCCTGATGTAAAAAAACCCACTGAAAATGTTAGTAGATTCAGGAGAAATTAATGAGGCTAAGTCTTTTTGTGGTAGTTGAGAATTTCTATGAAACCAGCTAAGAATATGTCAACAAGTGGAAGTGCAGTTTAAGAAACACTTAGAAGTTCAAGTGGATGCTACTAAGGAAGGCACCTGAATGGAAAGAAACACAGGACAGCCTGAACGAGGTTCTCATCAGATGTACTGAAACAGAAGAAACTCGTGTATTCGATCAGTGAACCCTCATAAAATCTTTAATTGTGAGGCATTTGGATACATGGAATAAAGAAAACATTCCTTTATATGATAGATGGGCACAGATTTTTTTCTGAAATGAGCAAAAAACGCCTACACTTTCAAGACTTGCAATATTCTAGAGTTTATTCTTTGTCTTCCAGGAAGTACAGCACCTGTTGAGAGAATATTTTCTGTTATGAACAGTACGTGGTCAAAGGAGAAATCTAGATTAAGCGTTGAGACAATGAGGGCAATGGTAGTTGTTAGACAAAATTGTGTCATTGAGTGTGAAAAGTTTTATGATAAGGTATTGAAAGACCGAAATTTGCTGCGTAAGGTCATCGGAGAAATATTCATGGTACAATCGTGGTGAAATACAGTCCCCCTTTACGTCTACCTAAATTTTTGTATGGATTCAGTTACTGAAGAATAATGGTAAGCTCAATATGTTTGTCTCAATATGTTTATGTAATAAAACTTTTTTATCGTCTTTTTTTTCATGAATACAGAATATTACATAACCCACGTCCCGTTTTTGTCCTCCCAATGTCCTCTTTTTTTGTCTCAATGAAATATCGTCAGCCTAGGAAGAACCCTTATTCAACACTAAAACAATCCAATGGCAGAGAATTTTATTTTCATAAGTGAATACTCGTCGATACGTAATTGGAATAATAAAAAGAAGCGCCAATGGCTTCATATCAGTGAAGTTAAATAGATAGAAATATGGAGTATTAAATATCCATCGTTATTTCTTCAGTTATGAAATAAGAGTGAATCTTTAATATCCTCTCTTTCTATATGATTATCATTTTTTATTTTAATAAGTAAATAAATAAATCCTGTAGCACTTTTTTTTTATTCTCAAAGGAAGTAAGCGAGGTTGTTTTAGCTCTTTCTAACATTTTGAAGACCTAAGGGGAAATTTCCACTCTTAGCTGCCATTATAAACTGACTAAGACTGTCAATGATTACAAAGGCGTCAGGGTAGGACAGCACAGCAAACAATATCTACCATCACGTGGTCCCTGACCTTAATAATATATTAATATCGTGATTATATGACCTTCCAGAAATGAATGAAAAACATACTCACCTCAATGAAATAAGAAAAAATATTAAAAATAGTTAAACGCTTTATTTAGTCCACCTTTTTCTGGAAGAAAAAGCACGGTTAATAAAAAAGAAAGATGGTAGAAGAATGTGGACCTACAGACTGAGAAACATACAAAAAAGAAAAATAGCATATCATATATATGTTACTGTGAAACCAGAGGGAAGAATTAAAATTATGTTTGTGATTGTCTGTGATTGGGCGGTAGACAGTGTTGGTGTAGTTGCAGTTCGTTCTAGTTGCTGGATTGAGTGGTGTAGACGGAGAGTTGTAGAGTAGGTGCCCTTGCTCGATGAGTCTGGAATCCCTAGAGGTGTCGCGTATTAATAATAATAAAGACAAACATGCATTGTTAAAAAACATAAAAGGTCAGAACTACGCAGAATTGTCCATGATACGAATATATGAAGATCCATAACAGTCAACCTTCTGGATGGAAATGTCATTTGATTGGATGATAGGACACGAAGCTTGAGCTAGAATGGCTCTCAAAATTTATGTTGGTAATATAATTGATATATGCAATGACATCACAACAATTTTGTGGTTTTACTCACAACACGCTTGCCAACCAAAAAGTATTTCGATCGTGGTTTGGAGGAGGGGTCCAACAACAGTCCTTGTTGAAACTCTCGATAGTCACTGGATCCGTCTATGCTTTCTCAAAGCTGTGGATTTTACAGAATGCACAACTGTGTTTAGCATACACGATAGAAAACATCGTGATCCGAGAGCAATCAATTACTAAGTTATTGTTGCTTTTGGGGAATTATGGCAGAAGCAACTAAGAATATAATGTCCCTGCACTGCATATTAATCGCTTTTTTTTTTTTGTCTGGTAGGTTTATTTGTTTCGCTGGTAGAAAAGCTCGAGTTTCAGGGAAGAAAACGTGTAACTGACCTGATAAATCACTTACCTTCCAACTCGAAACATAACGGATAATTCACCCTCAGTTGAAAAAGTTATAAAGGTTCTTTGAATCCCTAGAAGTGGATTCGAGCATAGGTCTTTCTACCCAAACAACATCGTCCATTCCTGTAAATTTTGATTCTGAGAAGTTTCTCCTTGATAACTAGAAACCCTTGGAACTCATTCAGTGTCGACCAGGCCGAAGATTTTAATATATAGTATGATGGCTAACAGGGCCGACGGAAGCGGGCATGCAGAGCATGCGGTGCATGCGGGCGCCTCTAAGATGGGGCGCCGCCGCCAGGAAACGGTTCATACGTTCATTTTTAAGAAACAAAATTTTTATCATAAAAACAAAAAATTCTTAGAATGATCAATATTAAAATAAATAAGGCCGGATACACCGAATAAAAATTAAAAAAAAAGTATATTGCCGCCTCTTTGATCAGCCAGCTGTTTACAATTTTGCAGCTAGAGCAGGCTAAATGCTTGCCTGCAGAATGTTGTGTCTACTGCAGTCTATTTAAAGTGAAACGGTGAACGGTTTTCATGCGCAGATACGAATTATCGTACAAAACATTTGTTGCTAGTTAACCAGTCATATGGTAGACATCTCAGTAGGCTACTGACAGTAGCGCTGTGCCGACTATTATTTCGTCTCTGTGTCGTGTTGTGTAATAATTTCTTGTGGGTATAAAATAGAAATGGAATCAAAAATTTAAAAAAAAGTTATTCGGTGCACAAAATCGTAAGCGTTATGCTGTGAAAGAAGCAGATATTAAGAAACAAACTGGGGCTCTTAATAAATTTGTTAAAATATTAAAATATTCTGATGCAGATTGTAACCAACTCGATACATCAGAAATCAGAGTCGAAGAACCGTGCACATCATCCAGTTTTCATGAAAGTACTATTGCAACTATTGAACAAGATAATTGAACATGATTTAAGTGAAAAATAGTTAGGATTTAGTCAACTACAACAAGATTTATTGAAGTTGACCAAGAAACTAGCACATTGTTAGTCTCTGTAAATTTAGAAGATCCAGGTGAATGGGGAAATATTGATGAAAATTTACGAGTTGTTTTAATTGAAATGGGGCATGTTCAGAATAAAAATATAATATATCCCAGAGATACATATGGTCGTAAATTTGGCGACACGTATTATAATAGAAAAATGGAAAACGGGAGCTCTTGCCAAGAACATGGCTCATTTATTCCGAAACTTTAAATTCTGTTTTTTGCTTTTGTTGCAAACTTGTCGCACCTACTGAATCAACTGAATCACCTACTGAGTCTTGTAGAAGGTTATAACGATTGGAGAAATGTAAGTACAACTTTCCATAGACATGAGACTAGTTTAACTCACATGAAAAATTTCTTAAAATGGAAGGAACGTGATAAAAATTAAAAAAAAAAACTACTATTGATTTCCAGACTCAAAGCATGTATGAAATGGAAAAGAAACAACGGCCGAGTGTTTTAGAACGCTTGATTGAAAATATAAAATTCCTTGGTAGTCGAAATTTAGCTTTTCGCGGATCATCTGATAAATTATATGAAAGGAATAACGGCAATTTTTTAAAATTAGTCGCTGTTTGCTATGTTTGATCCTGTTATGGATAATCATGTTGAAAGGGCCCTACAACGAAACAATAGAGTACAGTATTTGAGTAAAGCCAGTCAAAATGAAATATTGGAAACTGTAAGTAACGCAATCAGGGATACAATTTTATTATCAATTCGAAAATCTAAATATTATTCCATAATTTTAGACTGCACACCTGATGCAAGTAAAATAGAACAAATGGTCATTATATTCGCTTTGTTTCCTGTGACAATGGAATCGTCAAGATCAGAGAAAACTTTTTAGGTTTTGCAGATACATGAGATTCCACAGGACGTGGTTTATGTGCAACAATAATGGAACAACTGGAAAAATGGAACATTCCCATTGAAGACATGCGAGGTCAAGGGCATGACAATGGGGAAAATATGAAAAAGAAAAAAATATGGGTTCCAAAACTTGCTTTCAAACAAAAATCCTCGAGCTTTTTACGCGCCATGTGCTTTTCATATTCTAAATTTAATCATTAACGATGTAGCCAAAGTGAATGCAGATACAATTAGTTTCTTTGCAATTATTCAAGAAATATAAAATTTCTTTTCATTCTCTTACAAACGTTATGCAATCCTTTCAAAGTTCGTAAAAAATTTAACATTGAAACAGTCATCAGAAACGCGATGGGAAAGTAAAATTAATGCACTCCGCCCTCTACAATATCAGTTAGGAGAAATTTATGATGCACTTTTTGAAATTTTAAATAATGAAAATTTTAATAAAGAAACTCAGCATGAAGCACAAACATTATATGCTAAAATAAAGGACTACAAATTTATTTGTGGCATGATTTACTTAACAGGATAAACCCTGTGAGTAAAATGCTTCAAGACAAAAATCTGAACATTACACTTGCTTTAGAATTTATCGAAAACTTAAAAATATTCTTACAAGAGTATCGATCAGATACAAATTTTAACGAAATTCTAAAAACGGGAAAATAACTGAGTGAAGAGGTGGATGGAGAACAAGAATTTAAAACTGGTACGGAAGTTCGACGACGAAAGAAGACACGACAATTTGATTACGAGCATCATGACGAAACGCCACAATCGCCAGAAGATAAATTTAGAGTGAATGTGTTTTATACACTTCTAGCCGTTGCAATGTGTTCGTTAATAGAACGTTTTGAACAACTAAAAACATATTATGATAATTTCAATTTCTTGTATAGATTACTACAAATTAATAACGAAGATTTATGAAGAAATTGTGACGATTTAGAGATTCTCTTGAAGGACTGCGACAATAAAGACGTAAATGCAATAGAACTATATGACGAGTTATGTGCTTTCCGGGATATTTTTCGGAAGGATAATTTAAATATTCAAGAGCCCTTTCGATATTCTTAATTTTATTGTGTCCAATAACTTATCTTTCCCTAACTTTTCAATTGCTTTAAGAATACTATTAACCTTAACTGTTAGTGTAGCGAGCGGTGAACGTTCCTTTTCCAAGTTGAAAATTGATTAAAACCTACTTAAGAACAAGTATGTCACAAAAAAGGCTTGTTAGTTTGGCGTTAATAGCTACTGAAAATGATATACTGTATGTGCGGAATTAGATGTTAAGACCATTATTTCTAATTCTGTGAATATGAAATCAAAAACCTTAAAGTTTTGATTAAAAAAATTTCAAGTATATTTATGTAATTTAATTTATTTTCTGTTATTCTGTAAAGATGTTATTTTTTTGAATACTTATATTAAATGTTCTAATTATTTCTGAATTCTTTTCTTATTTTCTCATCTATCTTGAGTTTCTTTTATTTTCCTAAAAGATAGTTCCACCTATAAAAATTATTAAAAAATGTTTACAAGGTACTAAGAATTTAGTAACTTGTAAAATGCAAGAATTTTTTAAACTTTAGCTCAAATAAATTTTAACTTTAATTAAAATTCATTTTAATTTTGTTAGCGATTCGGGTCGGTGAGAAGGTTATAATCTCTGTATCATTATATTCAACGATTAAAGTGAAGTGGCTTCATCAAAATTTGCTTTAACTTTTGAGAATTTTTTTAATATTCGGGTTTTTAACGATTATCCTGCCTAGTCAACACCCCCGGTTCGTTACATTTAGCGAACCAACGTGTGGCTGTTCTGTCAATATTTATTTAAGAAATTTCAAATAATTTAAATTTTTATTATTTAAATTTAATAATTTAAATTTTTATGCGGGCGGCAAAGACCCTAGCGCCGGCTCTGATGGCTAAAGTTATACAAGTAACAGAAATTGATGGAAAATAAAGTTAATTTATAAAGAACATTTTTACTAGTTGAGCAGTTGTGCAGTGTAGATATCCCTGACTCCTTGCAAAAAACACTGAAAGTAAATTTATGCTTTCTAGTTACATCGTTTGCAATTTTTCTGGATATTCATTTTTATGTACATTATTATTATTATTATTATTATTATTATTATTATTGCCTACTTAAAATAGATGATCTTGTAACTTTATATAAGAACTTCTAACTAATGTTCACAGAAATATATACACACACACACACACACAAAAAAAAAAAGCAGCAAACCCTACACAAACAAGGCGACAAACAGACGATAATCCATGGATAAATGATGACATTCTAAAAAGTATTACTGTAAAGGAAAACATATGAAAAAGTCTAAAAGAGTCACCCAGTAATACTCAACTACAGAAGATTATATAAAAATACAAGAAATCAACTAACAACAAAAATTCGTAGGGCAAAAAAGACACTACTACTTCCAAAAATTTACAGAATATAATCACAATATGAAGCAAACATGGACTATACTTAACGAATTACTAACTTGAAAAAAGAAAACTTCAGCACAAGATTTTACTGCAAAAAGTCGGTCAGGATATAAACCAAGGACTAGCCTCATTCAACCACGCCTTCACAAACAATATCACCCAAAAAGACTCATCGAGGGAGGTCCCACTGTTAAACGTAGTTTATCAGACCATTTTATTTATTTTTACTTATTTTTTAATTTGTTTAATTTTATATTTTAATCTTTTATTTATTTATTTTATTTTTTATTCTTTTATTTATTTATTTTATTTTTTATTCTTTTATTTATTTATTTTATTTTTTATTCTTTTATTTATTTATTTTATTTGGAATTTATATTTTATTTTATTTTATTTATTTATTATTATATTTTATTTTAATTTTAGGCAATCAATTGATCGTTCTCCGCCATTAGAGTTTGTTTTTCTAGTTAACTGTAAACTGTAATTATCTATCGCATTTTCTCCCGTTTTTTTAAAAAATAAATTTGCAAAACCAGAACAAAGACAAAGAAACAGGTCACCTCATACTAAAAATACATTTGTTTAAAATCATAATGAAATGTACGTTTAGGCATAAATTTCAGAAACTACTGATTACGATTTCTGTTTAATTCATATCAGCTTCTGATATGAGCAGTCACATTGTATGGCATGCTTCTGAAATTAAAATTAATAGATATTAAACCTCACAAATATAAATAAGTAAAATACTTATAAAGAAAAGAAAACTTTTACTTATAAAAATACTTATAAAGAAAAGATAATTTTGAACTGTACAACAAAGCAGCAATGTCCAATAGCATCTGCACGACAAACACGTATGTTAAAATGACGGTAAGCGCCCCCTGTAGTTGTTTGTTCTGTTAGGTAAAAGAGAATGTGTTAAAATAACGACATGTGGTTTAGGTAACGTTTTAGCATCAGCAAACTATCAACATTAATGTATATTTTTCGAATGAGATAATTTCTCTCTCTCTCTCTATCTCTCTTAATAATAATAATTTTTTGAATAATGATATTTTTATTATTATCATACAGAGTGTATGTATAATATATATGAAAGAATGATCATTGACTCGGTTAACATACATATTTTTGTAAAAAGAATTGAATAACTAAAAACCGAGATTTAAGTAAAACGGTTTTAATATTAAATCACGACTAGTTTCGGCTTGTAACAGCCTTCATCAGGTGACATTATAAAAAAAAGAAAAAAGAAAAAAAAAAAACACTAAAACACTGAAGCTTAAATAAACTATGAACAACATAGAGAGTCTCTATACATAATTGACATTAAAACATTGTGGTTGTATTTAAAGCTGTTTTTTCGTTTGTTGTATTGTTGGGAAAGTGCCTGCTAGTAGCATCTCGTGAACGCCAGTACATGATTACAGCTGAATAACTATCTGGAAGGTTGTAGCTCAAGTTATTATTTAGGTGAACAGGATTGAGGATGATTTTATACGAATTTTCTCTCTAGATCATCATTGCAACGGAAGATGTTGGTAGATTTTTCCCAGCAGACTGTGTGACTTTGGCTTTCATCATTAGGATTAGCCGAGAAAAGGATATGACTTGATAATGCACTGGCTCGCCGTCTCTTGTAAGCAATGTCCCTCATGTGTTCTTCTATACGCAATTCGACAGATTTGTCTGTCTGCAAATGTCTTCACCTGATGCAGACTGTTACAAGCCGAAACTAACCCGCTATTAACAACTTGATGTGGACGTTATTTCCCGTGATTTGCGTTTTTTTCTCGGTGGCAATACCGATTTTCGAATCGATTTCAGCGGAAATCTGCGCATTTCTGTTCTCAGGTGACGTTGCTTTCGGCTGTAGTTTCGTTTCCGCCATCACTCTGACTTGCGCGCATGTAGCAGTACTGTAGTGATTAGCGATACCGTGATTTTCAATCACAGTACGAATTAATATTGCAGAATTTCTGCATCATAAATTAGCGTGTGAAAGTTGCTTTCAAGTTGCGGTGGTAGATTATCCATGTTAGTAACATCGAATGAAAAGACAGAAAATGTATTTCGGTAGAAGAAAAGATGGCAATTCTGCGACGTGTAGATTGGCATGCCGGAACACGTGTGCATTCAGCATAAGATCTTGGACTCTCCGTGTCCACTTTAAACACGATAGTAAAAAAAACAGGTCAAGCATTGAACTCAATGCAAGCAATCTGGCGCTAAGTCAAAAAAAAAAAAAAAAAAAAAAAACGAAAACCAAAAACAATCAACAATTAAAGATTTTTTTAAATAGATAAATGTAAGTACATTGTAAATTCATTTATTTTCAGTTATTAAATTTTGTAATCTAGTATGTAGACTCACATACTAGCAGTAAGTCATCTTTTAGTCATTTTTTAATGTTTTCTTACATTTCCTGCTATTTGCACTTTTTTCCATCAGTTCCCTGAAAAGTGTAAAAAAGGGGTTTTACTGTATATATATATATATATATATATATATATATATATATATATATATATATATATATATATATATATATATATATATATATATATATATATATATATATATACAGAAAATGTAATATATATATTACATTTTCTGCTTAGTCCAAAATTTAGTCCAAATAATGCTCGGGTGAGATATTTCACTGGATAAAGTTAAAAATTGGTTAAACGTCTAGCAAGACGATGCATTGTGTTTGCCTTCGCTGCGACCATTTGTTCCTCCAAAACCTTTATCACAAAATAAATCTGGTTAAAAATTCTTGTATTTAAAATCAAAAGGTGTTATAATTCCTACCAATTAAAGGTTATTTCTATTTCTCTAAAGTGATGAATAAATATCGTCAATGTTCTTAATTTGTTTTGTGAAATTTTATTTCGTCTTTTATATAAATGTTATTACATCTGATTTACGTTTCATTTCTGCGCAGCCAATTAGTGATTGCAAACAATTAATATTGTTTTAACGAGTTCTCAAAAAAGTTGCGTAATATTGGTGACTTTTGTGTGTGTGTGTGTGTGTGTGTGTGTGTGTGTGTGTGTGTGTGTGTGTGTGTGTGTGTGTGTGTGTGTGTGTGTGTGTGTGTGTGTGTGTGTGTGTGTGTGTGTGTCTAATGTGTAATATGTAATCATATGTATCAGATATGTACGAGGGTGGTCTGAAAAGTTCACGGCCTAACAATGAAAAAACGAATTTATAATTTCAAAAAAATTTTTTATATTTCAACATAATCTCCCTTAAGACTAATACATTTATTGCAGAGATGCTCCAGGGCTATTAGTCCCGTCCCTGTAGTGGCTCGCAGTACGACCTGCAAAATACCCTTCTACAGCTGCAATCACCTCTTGATTCGAAGAAAAACGTTGACCAGCGAGGTAGAGTTTTAGTTTTGGGAAGAGATAGAAGTCAGAGGGAGTCAAATCTGGGAAATATGGTGGATGTTCCAACAATTCATAGTGTAGATCCCTTAATTTTCCCACTGCCAAAACACCTTTGTGGGCAGGTGCAACGTCCTGATGAAAGATGAGTTTTTTCTTCTGCAAACTGGGTCTTTTCTCACGAATTTTTTCGTCTAGTCTGGTTAAAAGATCGGAATAACATTCCCCGGTTATTGTTTTACTCTTTTCAAGATAATTAATAAACAAAATGCCCTTAGCATCCCAAAACACCGATGCCATGACCTTTCCTGCTGATGGAACCGACTTTGTTTTCTTTTGCGCTGAACAACCGGCTTCTGTCCACTGTTTTCACTGTTGTTTGGATTCTGGTGTGTAATGTTGAATCCAAGTCTCATCCATAGTAATAAATCAACGCACAAATCAGTTTTATTCTGGCTAAAACGCTTGAAGCACTGTTTAGAGATTTTCACGCGAGTACGTTTTTGATTTGCTGTGAGCAAGCGCGGCACCCATCTTGCACGAAACGTTTTCATTTGCAATTCTCCATGCAAAATATATCCTACATGTTCTTTTGAAATGCCTATAGTCTCAGCAATTTCAAGCACTTTGACTTGCCAGTCATCCAATATCATATCGTACTTGATCAATGATTTCTGGTGTTGTTACACTTTTTGGAAATCCTTCACGTGGATCATATTCAAGGCTGGTAAGGCCACGTTTAAACTCGGCAGACCATTTTCTATTTGTCGAAAATGAAGAAGAAGATTGCCCATAAACTTTAAGAACTTCGAATGAATATATTTTGGCATTAAAATCTTCTTTTACAAAGAATTTTATAACTGCACGATACTCAATTTTATCCATTTCAACACTTTTCTTTCAGCCAGCTGTATAAAACAAACCATTTGATAAAATGACTTGCAATTTCACATTAATGCTTATGACAGATGTACCAATTTAGAAAAAATAATTAATCTTGCCGATAGTGTTTCCATCTATGGTCGAAGCCGAGAAATTGTCAGACCACCCTCTTAATATATAATATATAATATGTCTATTAATTAGGATATATTTAGATATCAGTTACAATACATTCAATGAAACAAGTACGTTTTGGACCATTCTGATGTTATTTCTACTCTTCACAGTGATATACTTTTTATAATAGCGACTGTATCGCCATTTAACTTTGAAAGCAAAAATTTTTTAAAGTGGAAATTTTTTACAGGTTTTCATCATCCAAGTTGTAATTTAGAATAATGGCGTGACAGGATATTGTTTCATTTAAAATAACCATAAACTAATCTGTGGAATTTTTTACTGTAGTCAGCTAACAAGCTATTAGCCTACTATTTTGAATAGTGTTCTATGTCAACGTGATTTGCGAGTAGTCACTGTATCCACTCTCCAACGAACAATTTGCAGGTTCGCCTTTGGGTATCAATCTTTTTGATTGTCTTCAGTGTCAGATGAATTTCATCAATCGGTATGATATCACCCACTCTCTTATTCGAAGCTGAAGTGCTGATGTTTAAAATGAATAAATATATATTAGAATATAAAAAGTAAATATTTCTCGTCATGACGAAAATCGAACTCAGATTTTTTAATATATGCAAAATACAATGTTTCATTGAATTTTGCGCAGTTCTTCAGGACTGCGCTAAGGAAGCAAAAAATTCCATGCCAAAGAATTCTAAAATTGATAAACTTATTCGTGTTGAACTTACATTGTATATATAATCGCCTATGTATATAGACGTCTAGGAATTATTATTATAAAAAAAGTATAAATTTATTTTACTAATTATATGAAGAGCCAAAGGCTTCAATTTGGCGACATGAACTTATTTAAGTTAAGATAGGTGTTGCACTATCCAGGTATTTGCTTACGCTTGGAATCGCCGAACTTTATATAGTTTCTATATTCGGCATGAAACTCTTTGAGTTTCTTATTCGGCTAAGAAACAATATAGGATGTAATATCCCTTAACTTAAATAAGTTCATGTCGCCGAATTGAAGCCTTTGGCTCTTCATGTAATTAGTAACTTATTAGGACACCTTTTTGGCAATTTTCATAGAAGAGATATAAGTTCTGTTCGCTACAAACTTGGTATTAACTAGGTCTACCAACTCACTGATGAGATCCCAATGTAGGTGGAAACCGGTGCGGGGCGGATCTGGCTTTGAGAGGCTCCGCTTGGAGGTAGCTTTTTGCCTGTCTCTGAATGGGACCACCTCTGAGATTATGGCTCTGCTTGGTGGTGGGGTGAGCCTGCCACTGGGTACAGCCAATGCTGAGAAGTTCTTTTCGGTGATAGGGTGAGCCTGTCACTGAGTGGAACAATGCTGAGTTGGGCGATCTTTCGGGATCGTCTTATTTTTAGAGCCCTCTTCACCTATACATAAAGGTTGAAACCGGTTTGGGTAGTGACCTTCTCTCATAATGTAGAACAGTAATACAGCTCCTAGGAGCTAAGTTCACATTATGGGTAAATACCAAGAATAGTGATCGGAGCTTTCTCCACCCTTGCTATGAGTTGCCTCAGCTTGCACAATCAAATGGATCAGGTGTTGCACTATCCAGGTATTTGCTTACGCTTGGAATCGCCGAACTTTATATAGTTTCTATATTCGGCATGAAACGCTTTGAGTTTCTTATTCAGCTAAGAAACAATATGGGATAAAATATCCCTTAACTTAAATAAGTTTAAATTTATTATATATTTGAAATAATTATATTAATTAATATTGTATTAATTTATGTTTTCTAAAAGTACATACTTTTCAAAAACAGGTTATTAACACTTCACTGTTGGTGGTAATAAGCAGGTGCCCAGGTTACGTATGCATTGAGTACGGTAGCTCCATCTGGGCAGTCTATCCATAAATACACAAGAAAAAAAAAAAAAAACGGCATTTACGTTTAAACATAGCCTATTTAAAACAAAATATTTCTAAAAAATTTCCAATAATTATACAACCTTTAAGTATTCAGGATTAATTTAACGATAAACTAATGAAACAGCATAAGATGGCAAGAGAGGTCACTCGCTTGGTGAGTATAACAAAAGGGCAATACGAACAATGGTTTTCTCACAAGGCTAGAAAAGAATTCTAAGGAGTTTTTACAATTCATAGCCAATAGTACAAAGAATGATTATGGAAAGATAATACTAGTTGGTGAAAATGGTAGAATGATAACAACTGCAGAGATTAAAGTCGATATGTTTAATGAGAATGTCATAAAGGTAATTAATTCTTGCGAATGTGACAACATGGAGATGAATGCAGCGGAAAGGAAGGAAGAGGTATTTATGGTAAGTGAACAGGAGGTATATGAGGAATTAAGTAAACGTTTAATAAGGCTGGAGGGAATATCCCAAAGAGTTAATAACACCTTTAACATAACTTTTTAACATTATATTTGTGTGTATGTCTGGATTTGTGGTTAAAGATTTGGAGAAGTTAATCAAGGCCAAGATTCAGAACTGAGTTGATAACAGCAGCATACTCTTTGATCTCAGCATGAGATCAAAGAATATGCTGCTGTTATTATTATACACCTTATTATGACAAGGTGACCAATGTATTGAATAAAGGTGATGCATACACAATCGTATGTTTAGATTTTGCAAAGACTTTTGATAGATTGCGACATGATAAGCTGGTGATTAAACTGGAAAGCATGGACCAGTGATTCTTGACCTTTTCGAAGTCACAGAACACTTTTGATTATAAGAAAAATTTGGGGAACACCAAAAGTATTAGTGTCATAAAGCTAACAATAAAAATATGTATGGATTTGCTTTTTATAAAAATGGAACTTATTTTAATGCAATATTTGAGCTTGTCGGCTTTTGCAGATTTCAGCAATATCAGGTCTAATATGTGATATAGCTACCCTCATCTCTTTGTCTATATTAGTAAGACTTTGACGCTTTTTAGTTTTTATATGTAAATATTGAGAAACCGAGCTCACGCAAATATGATGTTGAAAAACTAACAAAATTTTCAGTGCCCTTGTGGAAAGAGATGGGTAATCGGCTTGGACAAAAATTCAAAATTCCTTAAGAGTTATTTCAGAGAATTTCATTTTTAGAGTACGATCCGTTGACAAGGTAACGAATTGTTCTTCTTCTAATGAAAATTCACAACTCGATGTATTAACTGTGCTAAATTTATTTCCTATCCAGTCATAACTGTATGTATTTAAGGATGGAAAGTAACTTGAAATCTTTTCTTCCAATATTGTTAAATTTTTACACATTAAAAATAATACCTTTAAACGATCTATTAGTTTAGAAGTCAACGCACGAAACAGTCTTCAGTTGTTAGGATCAGAGTAACCAATTACACTCAGAACTGTGTCATGTGACATCTTTCACCTTGTAAGAATCTTAATAAGGTCCTTTGACCTTATTAAGATTCTTAATAAGGTCAAAGCACCTTGTGGCAACTTGCATAGGTAAAATTGATAAGCTGTGTATTACTTAAATCTTGGCATTTCAGGGTCTGCCTACTCACTGATGAGACCTCAATAAAGGTTGAAACCGGTCTGGGTAGTGACCCCCACCCATAATGTATAACATCATACATCTCCTAGGAGATGTGTTTTACATTTATGAGAAATACTAAGGAAAGTGATCAGAACTTAATCCATCTTTACCACGAGTTGCCTTGGTGTTGCACCACCACCATAAGTTTTGAACCACGTTCAGGCGCAAACTTGACTTACTTGTCTGTTTGCTTACTTGGGAAAGGGGATTAAAACCAAGGTTATAAAATTACTTATAACCTTGGTTTAAGTAATAGGTGAGTACATTGGATAAGGGATTGGCTGTCTTGTGGAGGAGCGATATCGCCCGATTTTAATTGAAATTAAAATCGGGTGCAATCGCATTACCTTTTTTTAGGTTGCAATATATTAAGTGCATTTATTAAAAATCGGTGAAATACACCTTAACCGGAAGATATCTAAAAAATTCTAAAAAATTCAAGTTTTTTTAAGTAATTATAAATATATTTGTAAACTGTAAATAATTTTAAATGATTTATGATTATAAATAATTATAAATAATTCATAATTATAAATTATTATATGCATAAGTAATAAAGAAGAACAGAATTTAATAAATTATCATTTTAAAGCGTTTAACAAGCAAATAAATATATCAATCCTCGAACACTTTTTTTTTATTCCAAAGGGATTAAAGGCAATGAAATTTCAGTCAAAGATTCATTCGGTGCCTTTTCTTTTACATTTTTATTTATTTATTTATTTATGGAAAATGTGCATTAATATCCAACTGTAATCATTTCAAATATCGAACTGTAATTTTTAAAATCGCTTACCATTTCCGCAACTCTCCTGAAATATTAAACAGCATTTTTAATTATTTAAAAAATCTAAAAAGAATAAAGATGAACTGCTATGATCACTGATATATTACTGTATTTTAATACTATTCAAGTTCCTCTATGGGCTTTTTTTTTTTTTCAGGAAACGAAAAAACAAAAATACGTATACATTGCGATAACTTGTATTTATATAATTTCTTAAATTAATTTAAAACAGCTCACAGTATTATATAGAAAAGAGGGCGCTTCAAGAACGAACATGAAAATGACGAAAATAGACTTCCGTTTAGGGTTATATTCTTCAGGTGGAGCGATTAGTTATTCGAGATGAGGTGAATGGTATTTATTATTAGTAATGATTTATTTATGTACCATAAACTATAAATTTGACCACAACTTACAGTAGTATTGTTTGAAACCTCGCTATTATTATTGCTTGAAGTTATTCTTGTATATTAATTTTACGATTTCGGTGTTGAGCAAAAATGGTCGTCTAGAATATGTGAGTAAAGCCATTTTACATCTATCGCTATCAGCATGAGTATATGTGACGGTTTTTCTCGACCTGCAACTTCTTCGATAGACTGGTGCGAATCAAATTATGCAGTAACACCAAGAATTGCTGAGTTCGTAAATACAGTGAGTAATGTTCCGTTTTTGATTTTGGCTTTACTAGAGTTTTATCTTTTCAAACAATATGCACAGGAGTTCGATCGAAAGGTGTATGTAATTTGGACATTATATCTTAATGTTGGAATATGTTCTATTTATTTCCATGCTACTCTTAGTCTTTTAGGACAGTTACTTGATCATATTGCAATTCTATTGCTGATGATGGTGGCCCTTGGAATGTGGCTTCCTGAGAGGAGGGTTCCATCCTTCTTCAGTAAGAACAGGAAAATCTTCCAATGTGTGATGTTAATGGCGTGTATACTTGGACCAGTCCTTTCTTGTATTTATCCGGATTTAAATGGATGTTTCTTATTTGTAAGCGGCATTCTCATAATGAGAATAATCTACCGGGACATTTCAGAGTGCACGATTAAAAACGTAACACGATTAGGAATACGATGCCTTCTGTTATGCTTTATTTCAATTATTTGTTGGTATTTAGATAGATTGTATTGTGAAAGTTGCGAATATTTTCACGTTACTTACTTGCATGGTGTGTGGCACGTTCTAATAGCTATTGCTACCTCTGACTGTTTAGTAATATATGCATTTTTTGATGCTTGTGTTCGCGTTCCTGACATGTTACCAACAGTCAGATATTGGCCCACCAATAACATTGAACTAGGAGTGCCTTATGTTGTCTTCCTACGATAGAAGCCAACATATAAAGTATTTATCCTCTTTTTCTTTGACATAGCAATTCAAAAGCAGTAAAGAAAATATTTTGAACTTTGTTTGACACATTAAGCCTTTAACTCCGTCTGTTAAGTCGAATATTGTAATATTTGCATTAGCTAATCATTTTAGGCGTTATTTAAAAAAAAGTGCTCAAATATTCGACATTCCTTAGTTACTATTATTGATTATAAATGATCATAAAGTTCTATTTTTAAAAAAACATGGATATCTGTATTTAGCATATACGTTTGGCATGTACTTATGACTAAATATTATGTGATTTCTCTATGCTAATCGCAATGTATATCTTGATTTTAGTTTAGATATAATATATATATGTATATTCTCTGCAATTTGCAACCAATTTGTTTATAATATATACCACTGAACCCAAGTTTTTGCTTTTAAAAACTGATGACTGTAAAGTAATGCAGTGTTTCGTATTTATTTAATATGCACCATTTCATGTTTTTAATCTGTATTTTTGTTGAATTTTGTGTTCAATATAGTAGACTTCTCATTACATTGTAAAGTTTATATATTTTATATTATAATCCTCTTAATAAAGCGTGTTTGTTAGATCACAGTATGTCTTTCTTTCTTGTTAACCGGGTGAATCATTTGTTCCATAATCAAGAAAATAAAAACGAATTATCTACACTGTTTAAGGATGACATTGCATCCTTACTTTCTGTTAAATGTTTATATAATCACAATACAAGTCCAGTATAAGGATTATAACCTTTAAACAAACATTCCATTTTATTAGTATTTTAATACGTTTTTATGCAGCCATGTAACAATTTTAAATAGGAACATTTTGGTTATTACTGTTATCATTATTGCTGTACATGGTAGTAGTGTTGCCAAATGAAAATTGCTTAAAACAGCTAAATCTTAAAAGAAAAAGAGCTAAAAAGAGTTAAAAATAAAACTTTGAAGCTACAATTTTAAAAGTAGTAGCTGATACTTTTAAGTTACTTACTTTATTGAAGTTGAAGTGATACTTGCATATAAGTGGCTAAATACATCTTTCATGTGGTCTTCTTCACCCACCTGAAATTGCTTAATGCTTAATTCACCCACGTTTTCACTTAGATTTTCAGCTTTATTATATATGTGGCCATCGTTCCAATATTATTCAGTGTAGATGCTAGTAAATGACAGTCTGTACAGCACTTGTTACGCCTGAGGCCATACTTGACTGACAGAATAGCTGTCAGCAATGGCAATTCCATCTTGTTTCTTAATTTAGTTTATACTTAATTTATACTTGAATTTACGCATTAGAATTTGGCAGTGTTAATAAATTTATTGCACACTGAGCATTTTCTTTAAATCGATTCATTCCAGATGCATCTTTATATTCTCGTACTTCAGTCTAGAATAGCTCAGTGTTTTCTATATTTGTCCATTTATTTAAGTGGATAGTATTGTACTGGTATTCAGCAGCAGCAACATCTTTTTCTATTTTCAGTATTATTTCTAAGATTGGAGTAACAGATTCTTTTATATGTTTTAGGGTATTTTCAACAGAAAAAGAAGAAATCATTCTTAAAATATTCAAGTTTTCAGGCAACCTTTGCTTAAGCTGTTTGAAGAGACCAAGAAGAAACTATCTTGCTTTACTTCTAAGATTTCGCTCATTCGTTTTGACGTTATTTTCTTTTGTATCATCAACTCTGAAATTAAATTTTTCTTTCAAATCTGTAACCAAGATTTGGATTGTGATCCAAATAGTCATCAATCTCTGATCCTAGAGGGTCGACTGTGGATGATGGTAGTACTAACATATTAGCAATAGAGCGAATCAAACGTGAAAGGTCTTCAAATAATCTCATCTTATCCGCACTGTTGGATTCGAAAATTTTGTTAACTTGCTGAACTTGAACTAGAACAGGATGCGAAAATAAAAGGTACAGCAGATTCCTTTCATCTTTGTACATCTCCCACAAAATTTGAGCTTTGTAACATTTCTCGGTCACACTCACGACTTCGAAGTGAGTTAATTCAAACCACTGACTGAGAATTCTGTCCACTGCAGGTTCAATGGAGAGCCATCTTGTTGCACAATTGCTTACAATTTTCAGAGGAGCGTCATTTTCGTTAATAGTTTGATACAGCTCTTTGTATGATGCTTATCTTGAAGAAGAATGTGAAAACCGTTCGGCAACTACAAATTCTAATTTTTTGGGGAGAGATTCTGCACAAGTGTGAGACATTGCCAGTTGTAATGAATGGCATACACATCTAATTGAAATTAAGGAGGGAATATATGCCTTCAGTTGTTCATAAACGTCATTATTGACACCAATCATGACACTGGCATTGTCTGTATCAATTGCAATGAGATTTTTAATGTCCAGTTTCTGGGTCAAGAGCTCTTTTTTCAGTGCAGCCACAATACCACTAGCGTCACACTTTTCTAGAGCCACCATGCTCAGAAATGTATGCATAATTTTGTTGAATTTCCTGCTATAATAAATGACGGCCATTCCTAAAATCTTATTCACTGTGATATCATTCGATTCGTCTATTAGCAAGCTGAAATTTTCATCTCCAATGTCCGCAATTAGATCTTCAAAATGCTCACTTAGAATATTCTTTACAATTGCAGAGCACTTAGTTCGGTGCATTTTTACCTTTGGCATAATTTGACTGCCTGGGATGATATTTTGGCAAAGATCTACTAGATGATCGCAACTGTTGAATGATGAGTGACAACAAAGAAATAATTCTAACCTACCTTCAAAGTTCGTGGTCTCATCAGACTTTTTCACAAGCATATTTGTAATAGGAACAGCCTTATATGGAACTGCAGCAAGATGTTTCTTAGTTTCGCTATGCTTTACAAGCTGACAATATTTAGCAGCTATATCACATCTGCAAAACTTACAGTGGCCTTTTATAGCGTCACCAGAAACGTCACACAACCATTTACTAAACATTCTCATTTGCAGCCGCTCCCTCCTAAATTTTTGCTTGTAAGCTTTATTCTTCTCGTTGCTCATTTTTGAAGGGTATACTCTTTACTGCAACGAATTACGATCAGTCTTTGAAACCTTCCTACTCGCTATCGTAACTACCAACCAGAACACTGTGCAAAGACTAACTTTTAGCGGTGCTATCAACTTTAAAGCGACAAAATGGCAGACTGTTGGACCACGTGACTGACTGACGTCATCATGCGTTTGAAACGTGTACGATGCTCGCACCAAACGTACAATACAATTCCTTATGAAATGATAACATCTGGAAAACGTTTAAAACAATTTCTTTAACAGTAAGTTATAAAAATAACTAAAAAGAGCTGAAACTAGTTCTGAAGGAGCTAGATTTGGATCTAGGTGCTAGATTAAAATTTTTGTAGCTAGGGAAGAAAAATAAGAGCTAGATCTAGCTCCAAAAGAGCTAAATTGGCAACACTGCATGTAGCTTCACGTAGTGCTAGAACTCATCGCTGGAGAATACTCCACATTGTATAGCACTCTCTCCTCCTTTCACGTATTAGGCATGGCCTATTACGATTTGGGGGGGGGATGAAAAACCTGAGTTTCCGGGTGAAAAAAAAAACAGCTATCTCCATATGGGACCGGCTAACTCACCTTTGGTCAAAAGAGACCAGATAAAAGTTCCTCGCGTCTTAGACGTGAATCGAACAAGGTCTTTCCGACCAATATTATAAATTATTATAAACATATTATATTATAATATGTTTATAATAATTACATATTATAAATAAGTACATATACTGTAAGTACATATTATAAATTTATATATACAGTATATTGTATATAACAGGGGTAGCCAGAGTTTTTGCAGCAAGAGCTCTAGTTACCTGCCAGAAATTGTTAAGAACACATCCCAAAGGTCTATGTCAGTTATATACGTATACACATATAAATACAATATCATTTATAAGGAGTAAGGAAAAAAAGTTTTTGAAACATTATATTTATTATTACATTTTTTTTACATGTATTTACATTTTTTTATTTACTCTTTATTAGTAGAAGGTTTATGGATTTATAAGTTAGCAACTAATTTTTGATAATTTGGTTTGTAATTAGTAATTGAACTTATTAATTCTTTCAAATGTTGGTTTGTTAATTGAGAACGATACTTGGATTTTACAAATTTCATCGTTGTGCACAGTGATTCAACATCATACGTCGATCCAAAAATTGATAATAAACGATATGCTGCATTTTTTAAATGGCTGTACTTTATGGTCATCATCGTCATCATCAAATTCCTGCCATGTACCCTCAAGGGGTGTACAGGATATGACAGTACTACATGAAAAAATTACATCATTACTAACTTCCTATCTACAATTTTCCTCCAAATCAGTCTGTTACTTGTCAAGACTCCAACATTATCAGATCTTATATTTCTATCGTCTAAGGCACTTTGTACCGTATCAATCCACCTATATCTTGGTCTTCCTCTGGGTCGTTTTCCTGCCAACCTGGCAGAGAACACTTGTTTTGCTAATCTTTCCTCTCCCATTCTATTTAAGTGACCATACCATCTGAGATTAGCTCTGCTAACGCATTCCTGGATGCTGACAATGTCAAGTTCTTTCCTAATATCCTCATTTTTAATATGATATTGCCATTGATGTCATCTGTTCACGCCTCTAATCTTTCTCAGGATTCTCATATCTGCGGTCTCTAGTCTTTGGTCAAGTGTTTTACTTCTGACCCAGCTCTCAGATCCATAAGTTAAAATTGGTTTGAACACAGTCTTGTATACAGCTAATTTAGTGTTCCGACTAATTTCTTTCTTATTCCATATGAATTTATTCAATTGACTTCCCACGATACCAGCTTTGCTGATTCTGTTGTCTATTTCTATATTTAGTTTACCATCTTCAGTAAAAATTGTGCCTAAGTACAGGGTGTTCGGGATAAATTTGACATATTTATAATTAATTATATTTTTCCGTAAGTTACATGTATTAACACACACTTCTCTTCATTTAAAAGTTTGGACCCTTCTTCATTCATATACAAGATGTCAGAAAGGATGGATAGCTGGAACCCACCTGAATCATGGAAGAGAATAACTTGTATCATGATGATTCGTGCCCGCCATCAAAATAAGGATATTACGACTGCTGCCCAATGCTCCCTGAATACAGTAAAAACAATCAGGCATGAACTAGAGACTTGCAATGGTGACTACGAGGATGTAGCAAGAAGAAAGATCCCTAGCAGATCTGATTGCGTTCGTACAGCAGAATTTCTCGCAAATCTGCAGGAACAGGTGTTGAAGAACCCTGGCATTGGAATTCGGGCTTTGTTCGTGGAGTTGCTAACTGTAGTCAAGCCCTGGATAACAAGGGTAGCCAATGGTAGGCCGTATGTATGGCAGCAGGATTCGGCCCCTTGCCACACCTCTGGGAAAAGTCAAAAATGGTTGTCTGAAAATTTCTACGACTTCATCAGTCCAAATGTTTGGCCTCCAAACTCCCCAGACCTTAACCCCATGGATTATTTTGTATGGGGCGCAGTTGAAAAAGACACCAATCGCACTTCCAGTAATACAAAAGCCCAGTTAATGGATAAAATTAAAACAGTTTTTGCGGCTCTTCCCAGGGAGACTGTAGCATCAGCTTGTTCGAGGTTCCGAAGCAGAATTGAAGCTGTGATCGATGCTAATGGTGGTTATTTTGAGTAAATCTTGTTGATAGTATTGTAATTAACTCTGCCTGTAATGTTTTTTTGTCAATTCATTAAATTTAATAGATACAAAGAAGATTTTCTTTTTCCTTACGAAACTGTCAAATTTATCCCGAACACCCTGTAGCTGAAATGTTTTACTTGTTCCACAGGTTCTCCATTCACAACACAGTTGACATATTCAATGATTCTGCCTATTTTCATTGTCTTTGTCTTTTTATTGCTGACCTTCATACCATATCTATTACAACAGCTATTCAATTTAGTCAGAGAATCTTGCAGACTTGTAGCGGATTTATTTAGAAGTATAACATCATCCGCATAAAGCAAAGAGCTGACATTAACATCTCCAATTTTGATATCAGTACTTTATGGTAGGTATACATTTCCAAAATTCATTGATTGAATTTACTGATTTATGCAACATTTTAAGACCTTCGTCTTCTTGCATTTCTATTAACTCCGTTTCTCCTGGTGGCGTTCCAGGAAGTAAGCTTTTTAAAAGCGGGAAACCGTTGTTAACTACATAAATTTCAAATGGATTTAATAGAAATGCGATAGATAGTTTTAATTCTTGTAATTCTACAAATCGTTCTTCAAAATCATCCAACAGGTTGTTTAATTTTGCTCGATAGTTACTGATGGCTGTAGGAAGAATATCGCATCCTGAAGTCGCTTTTTTCAAACGTTGAAAGTGATTGATTGAATGTCTTTTCACTTATATGTTTTTGAAAAAGTTGTAATTTTTTTTAAAACTAAAAATGCTCTGACTCAATTGTGAAATATTCTTGCCCTTGCCTTGCAGCGACACATTGAAAATTTGTAAATGTTCCATTATATAGGTAAAAAAAAAAAACATTAAGTCCTGGATCCATTCATTGTTTTTTAATTGCGGATATGATTGCTTTTTTATATCTAGGAATTCGATAATAAGTTCCAATAAAGCTACAAATTTGTTCAATACATCGTACGTAGATAACCATCTCACTTTGCAGTAGTACAACGATAAATCATTTATTTGTTCATTCAAATCAAGTTCATCAATAAAATTTCGAAACTGACGGTGGTTTTTTGCATTGGTCCGAATGAAATTTACGATTTTTATGAGTGGTGTAAACACATGTTCAAAATTAAAGTGTTTTGCAACAAGATGTTCTCGATGCAAAATACAATGAATTGGAATGAAATCGGGAATGCTTTCATCTTTTTTTAAAAGTCCAATTAATCCTACATTCTTACCCACCATTGCTGCTGCTCCATCAGTAGCCACACTTACTAATTTACTTTTTGGAACATTTTTAAAGGCTTCCTTAAAAATGAAATCAAAAGCTTCCTTAATATCAACGCCACGAGTACTATCTTTTAATGCTATTAAATCTAATAATTCTTCTCGCGTCACTCCGTCCTCAAGAACGAAACGAATAAAAATTGCTAATTGTGGTTTGTCTGTAATGTCAGTTGATTCGTCAAGCGCCAAACTAAATGCTACACAATCTTTTATGTCGTTTTCTAATTTGGTAATAAATCCACTTTTATTTCTGAAATTCGACGTTCAATTGTATGTCGTGAGGTAGAAATGTTGATAATTAACTTTAAAAGTTTTGAATTATTAGGGTCTGGTGACTCAATTGTATCAAAATGTTTTGCTTAATAAATTTTCCTTCGGTATAAGGCTGTTTTGCACGTACGATGTTCCATGATATTTTAAAACTAGCTTCTATTACAGTTTTAGATTCTTCAGTAAATTTTGTCATGAAGTTAATTTGGTTATTAACTGAAGATTTCAACGATTTAAGCTTTTTAATTCGTATTTCAGATTTTTCTGGATATTGATACCAAAACTTCCGATGCAATATTTCATAATGACGTTTTAAATTCCCTACTTTGAAATTGTTCACTGTTGAACTACAAATGAGGCAAAAAGTTTTACCAGTTTTTCTCAATAAAAGCATAGTCTTCTTCCTTAAAATTTCTATGTTCGTCGAGATACTTCCGCTTCTGTTTATTTTCAAGAGTCATGCTGCAAAACATTCTATAATAAAATTTTAAAAATCAAATATTAATATTTAAATCATTTGGAATTTAAATTATTAACTTTTTATTAATATAAGAAGTACGAAATTCACTAATGTATCTTTTTAAATTTTCTGACAAGCTAATATAAATATAACTACATTGACGAACAGCAAATCTCATCAAGCCACTCAAAAACATTGACCAATCGAGCAACAAAATACAGCTTATCAGGGATGGCAAACAAACATCGATGATTTTTAGAGAAAAATATCGATTTTGTTTTCCTTTTTTCTTTGCCTCGAGTTTTTTGAAAATTATTATCATCATTCAGAAAAACTTTATTAGGTGATTTCCTCCTGTCTGCTAGAAAATTAAGAAAAATTATAAATATTTTTTATTTGTTAGTTGAGCCGCAATAAAACTTAAGAAGAGCCACATGCGAATGGCGAGCCGCAGTTTGGCCACCGTGGGTATATAATACTGTATATTGAATTATACGATTCATGTGTTATTATTTAGCTACTTTTTAAAAATCCAATGTTGTATTACTACTTCAGTTAGATGCATTAACATGTTCAATTAGTAAAAAAGTGCAACATTGAAACATAAAATTAGTTTCTATATTTTTTAAACATGAAATTAGTTTAAATATATATATATATTTTTACAATGGGACTATTTTCGTATTTTTACTGTTAAAAAACAATACGAATGGCAAAAACATGATTACAGAAAGCAAAATATTGGGCGCCAGTACAAAAGCATCAGCTAACTGTAAGTAAGACAGTTGCATTATATTCAATATCATTTCGCTTTATACAATACTACTTTTTTTTTGTAGCTAAAATATATTTAACTAAAATTATTGCTAATTTATTGTCACTTTAGGAACCATCCGCCACAGTAACTTTGTCCTCTTTGTCAATTAATTGTTTGTTTTCTGTAGCTGGTTTGCGCGTTTTGAAAAAAAAAAAAAAAAAAAACGTGAGCCCGGATTATTCATCTTAACTGAAAAGACAAAGATTCCTCTGGTCCTGACAAAAAATAAATTGTTTTTTCCCCCCCCCCCCCTCTCTCTCCCTTATTTTGTTAGAAGAATGCATATAGCTAAATCCCGCTACGAAGCTGCTAAATTTCATGGTTTTTTTTTTTTTTTTTCCAGCAAAATATATTTTTGCTGGAAAATATATATGAGGGAGTAGGATTTCGCACTGGAGAACAGTGCGAAATCCTAGCAATCCTACAGCTTTTCTTTTAAGCAATATATTCAGATCTTCAATGGAAATGTGTACATAATCTGGGTCATGACTGGAATATATTTCCAAACATCTATTGTCTTCTAATGCACTTACCTGATGAGCTGGCAGTTCTGTGGTTGATGCCCGCTTCTGTTGGATTGTGGTTGCATATACCACGGCTTTCGTTCCATATTTAATAAAAGACAGAGAGAGACCTTCCAACGTACGATGTTAATTGTATCTGTGTGTGTATATATACTTGGAGCAGATCTTTGTTTTATTCACACGGTATTGAATGCCTATTTCTTAATGATATGAAGCTTCTTTATACTAATAAAAGTTAACAGAGATATTTCATATGTGTAAAGTTAAAAAGTTGAAAGTTAGCAATATGGGAAAGTGTAAAAGAATTTGAGGGAGTACAAATACGAGAACGGTGGTTTGCTTAACAAGGACCGTCTGTTGGATGTTTGATAAATTTAGTTACCTGTTCTGTAAATATGTAAACTTTCCTTAGCCGACCAGAGATAGCTGACCTAAGAATATCGCTAATTATAAGCGACAACCGATGAAGAGACTGGCAAACAAGTGCTGGCATCTCTTGGTACTTAACCCTAACGGGATTTACTCTTTTCTGAAATCGTGTGGATTCTACTCGATTTTCTTGAGTTTAAGGGAGAATGAAAAACCCGAGTTTCCGGGAGAAAAAACGGGCTTACAGTGTCAGAGATCGATTAACTCGGGGAACTAGTCGTAGAAAGGCTTAGAAAAATTCTTCCAATTAGGTCGCAACTAAACTTGAAATTAAGTCTGTTTTCGGGCGGCCTAGGGCAGAGGATACAAACGCTACTTCCATTGTGCTACACAGGCCTCAAAGAATTTCAGCAAACTAACTAAAATGAAAATAACAATCCACGTATTGCATTACCAGAATTACAACACAGTAAATGAGGTGTATTCAGTAAATATATGTGAAATATACCTTATCAACAGAAAAAATCTCAACAAGTTCTTTGTAATGATTATAAATGATGCATTAACGTAATAACTAAGCACAAAGAAATTGCATAAATTATCGTTTTATTAATTTTAACACGTAAATAAATACATAATCTCTTACATTTTTATTACTAGAGAAAAGTAGTTGAAGCCTTTTTTTATCCCTAACTACCTTTCTTGAAGATGATGACGATAGCCAATTCTTTAACCCATGACAGCGTACGGGCAACGATTAAAGTTGTAACCGACTATCTAGTGATTTCCAAAGATTTAATTATTGTTATAGTTAAAGAATTCTGCTTACTCTCTTTAGAAAATGAGGCCTTAGAGAATTTATCTCTGAATACATTCAATCTACAATTAAAACCATGAAACCAAGCATCTGAAAACCATGAAAAAGGATCTTGCTAATAGCTAAATGGAATAACAGAATGTTATACCAAACTGGAACACTCGGATGCCAAAAGATTTTCCATCAACCTGGAAAAAGAATTTCCAGGTTGATGGAAATTTAAATATTTGCCTATAAGTGACAAAATGATACTAATGCAGGTTGATGGAAAATCTTTTGACATTCGTATTCTTTAGATATATATGTCTGCTAACAATTACTGCGATAATCAAGTTCTAACGAGTGTGTGTGTTCTTTTGGGGATACAAAACGGTATAAAACAAATAAACAAAGATGAAAATTTCATCGTTATAAAATACAAAAGTTGAATCCACAGGAAAAGAAGTGAAACAGTAATTGGTAACTTTTAGTTTAACGATATCAATGACAAAAGGAGTAAAAATGACCTCATCATAACAAATATCCCTTCTTTTATCAAAAAATAAATTAGATAAAATAAAAAGCACACCTATATACCCAGGAAAGCCCGGAAAGTAAATCAAAAACTACATTAATTGTATAATTAGTAGAAGAAGAGAAGTGGTATTGTGCAAAGAAAAAGGTATGCGGGAGCGGATATAGTTTCAGAACAAGTTCCACTTGTTTCAAAATTAAAAATAAAACTAAAAAAAAGTCTTAAGATACAAAGAATCTCGTCGGGATTTCAGTTACAGAAAGAATGACTTAACTAAAAATAGTATGCAACAGAAATTAATAGTCGTTTTGAATAGATCCGAAGGATTCATTTAGAAAATTAAATGGAACTTATAACAACTTGAAGATAGAATAAGAAAGGATATCTGTGAGTGTATCCCGAAGATAGATTCAAAATAGAAGAAAAACATGAATGTTATATTAAATCTGTTTAGACAACAAGCAAAAACATACTAGAATATAACTCTTTAAACAAATTAATAAGGAAAGCATGGAGAGAGGTAAAAAAAACAGCTTAAATACAAGTGCAAGGAACTGGAAGACCGAAATAAAGCGAAGAAAAATGGAGAGGCGCATCGAAAAATAAAAGAAGAGAAGGAAATATTCAAGAACTCTACAATCAAAAGTAATGATGATAAAATATTATACTAAACAGAATAAGTTAAAAAAATATGGGAAAAATACATTTCAAATGGTTTCAGAGAAAAAGAGAGAGAACGACATATAATACCAGAGTATAACAATCCTGAAAACTGTTAGGGCACACAGTAGGATTACATTGGTGAAAGGGATAAAAAGGCTGGACGAATAAAATGAAAACTAAGGAAACTATCTAACGACACATACACTGGGGTCCAAAGCATAAGGACCATTTCTGAAGATTGCCACCGCAAATTCAGACGAATGAGCTTGTAGCAATTTGTATAATTGACGATTTCGAGTAGAAAGAGGGTACACACATTAAAATTTTCGAATCGCGCGCGAAAGGATCACATGGTAGCACTCAGTGGAATAAAAGTCAAGAGGGTACGCTGAGAAAATTGTGTTAAGGAAGCTCTTTTCGTGAAGGAATAAAGTTGCAAACTTGGATGTCTTGTGATGTCTCAAAGACATCATCTAGATGATTACACTTGCGTAAGAATTATTGGAAAGCTCGGAGAAGGCCACGGAATTATTGATATTACTGGAGAGTTTGGAATCTCACACAGCCTTGTATCCAGACTCTGTGCAGCATTTTCAACCAAACGAGTGCGTTCCAGACATTTGCTAAGTCGCCCTTGTTCTACCACAGAGCATGAATAGATTTATAGTTATAACAGCAAAACGCAGGTTAGCTTCCAAGTCGGAATAATTCAAGCACAGGTACGCAGATATCTTGATAAACTGAGGCAAGACGTCTGTGACAAGGTGGCCTATTCGCGGAAAGACTGTAGTCTGCATCCCTTCATCCATAGCTCATCGCAAAGCCCGTTTTCAGTGGTGTCGTGTCCATAAAAATTTGACAAGACACCAATGGGCTAATGTTCTCTTTACAAGTAAGATATTAGTCTTTCCTCTGATTCTAAACAACAATTGAACTGGCGTGAAATTAGTACTGCTTACCATCGCGATAATGTTCTTCAAAAGGTGGTACTGTGGTTCTGAGGTCATGGTATGGAGAGGCATTATGCTTAATAAACCACCGAGCTACAAGTGCTGGAAAAAGGAACTATGAATAGTTAACGATATTGCAACGAAGTTCAACGCCATATTCGATTGTTCCGTAGTGCTATAGGCGAAGAATTCATTTTAATGGATGACTATGCCACAACGCATTGTAAACGAACAGTGGAACTTCTGGACACCGAGGATGTTAATTGAATCGAGTGGCCAGCAGGGTTCCCAGATCTCAACCCCATAGAACACGTTTGAGACACAATAAGGAGATGCATTGCTTCTCTAAATTCCCTGGAGAAAACAAACGAGGCCTTATCCTTGCTCTGAAAGAGGAATGGGTCAATTGGCCTCACGATTTCCCGAATCACGTGATGAGAGCTGCATCGCAGTTCTGGGTGGACATATTCCATACTAAAATGTCTCTCCGCATAGTTTTCTGGATGAATTCCCTAACTACATCATTAGGAAATTTGTAACGTTTTCCCAAAACGTATTGCAATTTAATTTGTGTGAAATTTATAACACATTTTTCTGTAATATGATTTATTAGTATGATATTTGGTTGTAGGCATGAAAATGTTTTCATATACTAGTAAAAGGTACTAATACTTTATTAGGTTTAACTACAAGCTGGTAAACTAAACTTTGCTGTTTTAATTGCGTATGTTCTCTTTTTCCAGTTATGCACGAAGAAAAGCCAGGTGTTTTGGATAAAAAAAAATCCTTTTACATCCCAGTGAGATCGTCAAATTCACCTTCGCTTGAAAAGAACAAAAATAAAACCTGAGATATGCATTCCTCCTGTGATGATAAGAAATTCACTCACTGCTCTTTTCCAGTCTAAAAGTGGCATCTCTGTCTCACCCACTTGCTCTACAGACGTAATAGATTTGATATTATTATGTCCAACTATCTGTTCACTGGACATCAACAGATGACGTATGGTCACTCAGCTGCTCCTGTAGTCCTGTTGTATATTTTTCTGGAGGCTTCAACTCTCTGAAGAATATTCAGTCCATCCATCGCATTGCAGGTCTACCCTATCTCTTTTTTCAGGAACCTTACCTTCTATTACCAGAAGTCCTCCTTCCATCCTTTCAATGTGTCGAAAGTATTTCAACTTTCTTCTGTCAATATTCTTAAGGAGCGTTAAAGTTCTGAAACTTTCTAGCATCCATTCATTTGTCTGCCTTTCAGTATATAATATCCTCAACAACCTTCTGTAACACCACATCTCAAAAGTAGCTATCCTTTTCCTATCAGACTTCTTTAGGTTTCAAGTCTCACATCCATGAGCCGCTGTTGGAAAAATAACTGCATCCAAAATCCTCAACTTTGTTCCCGTGGAGATAGACCCATCCTTCCAGATTTTACACAAGTCTGTAACTGTTGTTTTAGCCATTCCTAATCTTCTTCTGACGTCTTCTGAACAGCTGTTCTTCACATTAATAATGGCTCCCAGTTACTCGAACTTGCTGACTTTCGCAATTCTTTCTCAATTAAGGTACACTTGTTTCTCAGGAGCTTTCCTGTTTGTATTTCCTTTGTCAAACATAATTTTTTTTCTTGCTAGGATTAAGCTGAAGTCCTCTGTCCTTGCTGATCTCATTGACTTTTCAAGAATTTGTCCTAGTTCTTCCATGTCATTACAGAGAAGTACTGTATCATCGACATACCTCAGATTACTGATCAATCTACCAGCTATCCTAATTCCTGTCTTGAGCTCATCCAATGCTACATGCATAATGTCCTCAGCGTAGATATTAAAGAAGCGAAAAGAAAGAATACATCCTTTCCAACTCCCTTTCCATGCTGAAGCCAATCAGTTAATCCAACACCTGTTCTTACCGTGGCTTCTTGTTCACTGTACAAGTTAACTATCAACCTGATAATGTGTCGAAGAAAATCCATTCTTTTCATTACTTTCCTCCGGTTTCACATGCTGAACACAGTCAAAAACTTTAGAGTAGTCTATGAAACACATTACCATAGGAAGTCTAAATTCTTTATACTTTTCTATGATCTGTCTAAGGCAAATCTATGATCTTATCTCTGGTACCCTTACCTTTCTTAAATCCGATTGTTCCGCGGGTATCTCTGCCTAGCTTTGGCCTCAATCCTATTTAGAATGATCTTTAATAAAATCTTGCTTGCATGAGATATTAAATGAAAGTTCTACAATTCTTGCAATCCTTCATATCTCCCTTTTTATGTAGTAGTATGAACCGATTCTTCCAGTCTCTAGGCTATGATCCTGTCTCCCATATACTTGCAGTCAAGTCTGAAACACTCTTATCCTTCCATCCCCTGTAGCCTTAATTAACTCTGTTGGGATTCCGTCTGCACCCAGTGTTATTTTCATGTCAATATATTTCGCACCTGATAGAGTTGTAATTCGGAACTTATTAATTTGAACTTGAGAAAGCAGTACCTGTTTACATTTGGGATAGGATTTAATTGACGAAATGAATTTACATCAGCTAATATTTTGGCTTGAGACTTCACCCGAATACAGGTATGAATGAAATCATCCAGTATTACTAGCAATTGCAGAGTTCTTAAATAGAATGAGTGATCCATTTTTGTTTGTAGAATTGCTATAGTTTTCTCATCATTGATTCACATTCGATTTATTTCTATGAAACTCTTAGTCTTCTGGGACAGTTACTTGATCCATTAGCAAATCTAAGACAGGTGACTACTTCTGTTGCATACATTATGGATTCAGTCCATTTTCAGTGAAGACAGATCTTCCAAAGAATGATGTTGTTAACGATCTGTGTGTGTGTATGTGTGTGTTTGTGTGTGTGTGTGTGGGGGTGGGTGGGTGGGTGTGAGTGGATGGATGGGTGGGTGTAAGGCGCGCGTGCGTGCGTGCTTGTACTTGGAAATGTTCTTTGTTTTATTTGCACTGTCTTGAACGCTTATTTCTTAATGATGTTTGGCAAGTTTAAATCAATGAAAATCTACTGAGACGTTTCACTGGGTAAGGTAACGTTTAAAGAAGCCAAAGAATTAGAATAATGGCGGCTTATTTTCTTTGCAGGGTCATCAGTTGGATGCTTGATCCAACTGATATACACTAAAATCTGCAAATATGTATAAACTTTCTTTTATTGCATTGTGGATAGCATATTTTCATATCCATTGGTGTATATGTGATGCTTTAGTGCTGTATCCTTATTTTGAATTATATCGTCATTACAAACATTTCAAAATTGCGAATTATTTTTGTCAACATCTTTCCTCTCTAAAGTCTTCATCCCTTTCAAATCCCGGTGACCAGTTTTCAACACAGTAGGTCAGAATTATAAACCCCTCATCAGACCACATTTTGTCTGTTCAGGGACCTTGTACAATGGAATCACTACCATTTCTTCTCTGTTTATTGATATTCTTCAATTGAAGCAATGCATTGAATTGTCTTTACAATCTTTGCAATATGTCCCTTGAAAATTTCAATCCATCATCACCACAAAATTTGTGCTTTCTCCATTTCCTGCAGTATACCACATAAAGAATAAGCAGTCTCCCATTTTTCGATCCAAAATTTCAAAACCTTAAAGTTAGCAACGTTAAGCTGGTACTCCATTCTTGTGCCTACGTTTCCAGCTTATTCAGATCCTCCTGAAAAGAACACATCATCACTACACTTAATAGCCTTCCCCAGCTTCATGTCATCTGAAAACGACTAAATATCTCCCTGAATCCCTTGACAATATCATCGATTAGAATGGTTGAATAGTAATGGTTCTAGTACAGAGCCCTGTAGAACTCCACTGGTAACTTTCCTTTCCCTTGATATATCTACCTCATACATAACCCTTCGCTATCTATTAGACAGCTAATTGCAAATCGGTTCTAATATCGAAACCCGTTGCAGCTTAAATATCAACTTATCATGAGGCACCCTGTCTAATGCTTTTGCAAAGTCCAAAACAAAATAAGCAAAAATACAGTATATGCATTTCCATATCAATCACGTTTGTTACTTTATTATAAATATTAAAAAGTGAAACAAGAACGCTCTTTAACAAATCTGTGGTGACCTTCACATATAATATTTTTCGCATTAATTTCTCTAATATCAAATCCACAGAAGGAATACAAACTGATCTATAGTTGCATCATCCTGTGCATATAGATTTTTCTAGTTGAAAGACTTTCATTAAACAACCAAGCCAATGGAGCTGTTAATTATTTAGCACATTTATTCAATCACGTGAAAATTTTATCCAGCTTGCCTTGCTGACATTCAGAGTAAATAGTATTCTAAATACATCCATTTGACTCACTTCTAATTCTTCAATATTCTTCATCACCTTTGGAATAAAACTTGTTTCGCAAAAATGAAAGGCTGTAGTAAAGTATACATTAAACATCGCTACTATATTATTCTCTTCAAACCAACTGTTTAATCGAAAACCACTACTCGTTGGGATTTTATCTTGAATACTTGGGATTTTCCATTGCACGAAGTGCTATTCTCCTCTCATACTTTATTTCCCCTTACTATATTAACCGCCTTTTCCTCTTGAATACGTAGTAAAATTAATAAACCAAGGAGGTCTAGCTAATATTAAGTCATCTTCACTAGATAGTTTATATTAAACCGTTGAAAACTTCTAAGTCAATATATCAACAACTGTTTATAGTTTTTAATTTTCTTTTTTCCACTCTTTGGTTTACAGTATTTACATTATTTACATATGCATGGTTTATTGCAATTTAAGTTACTTATTTAAAATTTTATTATTCATAGTTACGATTTTACTGTACGTAATTTTAACTGGGAAGATATTGACTGTAGAGAGAGGAGTAAAAGCATGCAAGCGGATGAAAAGGGAATTTATAGAGAATTTATCTGAGAATATGTATATAAATGACGTAGTTCTTTTCCCTCGGAGTGGAGAATAGTGATGTAGTTTTAATTTGGGAATTGGCACGTCATGTGCCAACTCCCAACATGTGTGTACTAAACATATTTTAATACAGTTTGTTGTTGTTTTGATTGATTTTTTTTTCTCCACTCCGAGGGAAAAGAACCACCTCATTTATATACAGATTCTCTGATAAATTCTGTATAAATTCCCTTTCCCTTCTCTTACATGCTTTCTCCTCTCCACAGTCAATACTCCCCAGTTAAAATTACGCATAATGATTTCTTCCTGTATCCGTAAAATTTATGAAACTATGCAGCTCACAATCCCCTATAGATAGCAACAAGCAGCTATGTTTTGTCTTTGTGCATTCCATTCATTTTTAAATAAAACTAAACATTAAAGCGTATGGAAACATATTTATAAAACCACATTTTTTTCCCAATGAGTTTTGCAAGAAAAGAAAAGAATAAACATAAAATGGGAATATAATGCTATAACTTATATTTATATTATTTATTAGTATGTTTCAGAAAGACTGTTAATGGAAAGAGGGCGCATCACGAAAATGAAAATAACATGAAAATAATTCAGTAAAACGTTATTTACTTCAGGTAAAATGATATACGCTAGATGCTTGTTTTTATGTTATTTGAAATGAATTCTTTATGTACCGTAAATAAATATTCGAAAACAACTTCCAGTAATATTGTTTGAAAACTCTGGTGTTATTATAATTTGCAATTATTTACCTATAAACTTTACGATTGCCGTGTTTAGCGAAAATGGTCGTCTAGAATATGTGCGTATGTTTTCCTTTGAGTAAAACTATTTTATACAGATATTATCAGCATGAATGTGTATGACCGGTTTCTTCGAAGTGGTACTTCCTCGGTAGATTGGTGCGAACCAAATTATGTAGTTTCACCAGTAATTGCCGAGTTCGTAAATACAGTGAGTAATGTTCTGTTTTTGGTTTTGGCCTTACTAGAGTTTTTTCTTTTCGAACAATATGCTCGGATCTTCAAAAGAAATGTGTACGTAATTTGGGCATTATATCTCAACATTGGAATATGTTCTATTTATTTCCATGCTACTCTTAGTCTTCTAGGACAGTTATTTGATGAGCTAGCAATTCTGTGGTTGATGACGATGACCCTTGGATTATGGCTTCCTGTGAAATGGATTCCATCGTTCTTGAATAAGAACAGACAAATCTTCCAGCGTGTGATGCTAATTGCGAGTATACTTGGAACAGTCCTTTCTGTTTTTTATCCGATTTTAAATGCTTATTTCTTAATGGTGAGTGGCATACCTATAATAATGATAATATTCCGAGATGTTTCAGAATGCAAAATTAAAAGAATAAAACGATTAGGAAAACGGAGCCTTGTCTTATGCTTTTTTGCAATTATTTGTTGGATGTTGGATAGATTTTGCTGTGAAATTTGCGAATATCTTAACTTTCCTTACTTGCATAGTATGTGGCACGTTCTAATTTCTGTTGCCGTTTGTGATAGTTGTGTATTATATGCATATTTTGATGCTTATATTCAAGTTCCTCACATGCTACCATTCGTCAAATTCTGGCCTACCGATCGGTGTGAACTGGGGGTGCCTTATGTTAGCTTTGATCTTTGGTATGAAATGTATCCGCGTATTTTACCACACGATGATTCCACAGCAGTAAAGAAGATATTTTAAAATTTTGTTCATTTTAACACATTAAATTCCAGTACTGCATATTAAAGTTAAATATTGTAATATTTGAACAAGTTAATCGGCTCAGGCACGCCGCCATTTTAAATAACTTTTTAAAGAAAAATTTTCAAATGTTCAGTCTCGTAGTTACCATTATTGATTAAAACGAATCATAATCTTTTGATTTTTAAAATACGTTTTTCGGGACAAGCTCTTTTCGTTTTAGTGAATTATATTTCTTATCGAAAAATCTGAATTTTTCAATAAGAAATTGTTTTAAAATTGGGATATATTAAATGAATTTCATAAATACAAATTCTACCATTCAGCAAAAATTATGACGCATGCTAATATGCAGTTAATGTATTATGGATTTTTTATTATGGAAATTAAACGAGGATATACAGATATCTTCGTTTAATTTCAAAAATGTCAAAAGTTAATTTGGACTTTTAGTGTGCTTTTTTTATATAAAAATGCCTGTATTATGAATACACTTACGACGTAAACTGACGTTATTACATAATTCTGTATGGTAATAATATATCTTGATGTTATTCATGTGTTTTGAATCTGATTTGCTTGTGCTGTATACCATCGAATTCCCAGTTTTGCTTTGTCAAATGATACCTTCGTGGATATATATATATATATATATTTTTTTTTATTTTATATTTTTTTTTCATCTGTATCTTATTTTTGTTGAATTTTGTGTTAATTAACTCTTGTAGACATCCCAGAAACATGTTCAAGTTTTCTGAGGGAAAAAATCCTCTCAATAAAGCACTTTTGTTAGAACAGTCTGTCTTCTTTTTTTGTTGACCATGGAAAAACAATTGACATTTGGTAATGAGGTAATAACTTTTAGTAAAAGTAACGAACATCGATTTATCTATTCTCGTTGGACGATGTGTAGTTTTGTTTCAGAGTTTATGTAATTATTTTAAAACTCCAATGCAAGGGGTACTGCCTGTACCGATGGACTGTACTCCTCACTTCTTTTTATTTATTTATTTTGATTTTTTTTATTTATGGTCACTGAAAAAAAAAAAAAAAACGGTGGGGGGGGGGATATGTGATGATTTTTCTTGTTTTCCAAAGAAGAGTTACAGGAGAAGGTCGATGCAAAGAGATTAGGCTTATCATTTTGATGTTGGCGCGGTGAAAGTGAATTTCCGCATTATAAATGCAGTATGAAGTTAAATTAATTAAATACGCATTAAAAGCATAATCCTGGACGCTGGTATAGTGGAAGGGCGTGGAATGCAGGGCAAAGATTTTGAGAACTTATTACAGAAAGGTTACTCAGATAGACTTGATTTGATCCGATTGGCCGAGTGATTACCACATCCGCTCTCTAACCAACAGACTGCGGTACGAATCCAATGTTAGGCACATGAATGTTTGTAAAATCTTTAGATGGGACATGAAATTCAAAGCCCGGTGCGAAGTCTCTTTAGGCATCGTCTGGAGTGGATGAAGATTTTTAGAGCACTTGGTAAGAACTTGCAAACAGAAATGCGTTGAAGGATAAGTTATACTTTTTCAACGACAACTGACATTAATGGCATTAGGGGCTGAAGCTGGATGCTTTTCACATTCCCCGCTATTTGTTGCGGCTACAGTGAGGGTAAAATTTTACGAGCACTTCGCTCGCCCTGGATGGGTATGGAGATTCTGCATCGCTACAGGAAGCTAAAATGGCTTTTGGTCTTTTATATTTGAATAGTAGGCTACAGCTCGCTGAACTAGATCGTTAGGGGTGTATGGACGTTTTTAGGAAAAACTTTGTTGCAAAAGATTGTAGGAAAGAGAAGATATAAGGAATATTTGTATCTCGATGAAGTTGATTGTTTCTGACGAACCATGGAGCGTTCAGAATCATTCGCAGGCACCTGTTTTGTACATGTTGCAGTTTGAGGATATTACTGTTGGAGGTATGGCTCCAGGTTACAGAAGAATAAGTGACTATGGGACGAATCATCAGCTGGTATAAAAGGAATTTGATTCTGATGTTTAGCATGATGTTCCTGTTGATTAGGGGGTAGATCTGGGCGATGGCTTTAGATGCCTTTGCACACGTAGTCTTGATGTGTTGGTTAAAAGTTATTTTTTTTTGTCGAGGACGACACGAAGGTATTTTGTTTCTGTCTGGCAGGGAATTTTAGTATTGAATAGTAAGACATCTCCTGCAGGAGATATCGATCTTTTCGTGAAGAGAATGACTGAACGTTTTTGGGGATTTACTTCTAGTCTCTATTTGGAGAACGTTTCTCTAACTTTAGAAGGTTTTCTTGAAGCTTTCTAGTAATGAAGTGTGGTCGGAGAGATCTGGCTAATAGTGCTGTAATCATCCGCATATAGGGCCATAATAGATGACATTGGGTTTTGCGGAATGCAATACCGTATGCCGTGGGTTGTTCCACTACGTTGGGAACAATGTTTCTAAGAATCCATTCATATGTGAATGGATCATATGTGAGCAATTTGCTGGTATTTTATAATAATAATAATACAAGGTGGCCCATAAGTTAAGAAGTAGTTTAAACATTTATTAACTTTTTTATTTATTAATTATTTTTATTATTTTTTTCTTATAATGAAATACAGAACCTAGAGATTTTTTTTTTAATTTCATTTTGGAGAGCCCACACTAAAAGCACATTGGAACTCCTAAGGCACAATTTTGGGAGCGAATAATTTCGCTAAGATCTTCAATTAATTGCAGATCTTCAGATCTGATGGCTTCCGACTTCAGATCTGTGGGTTACCTGAAGGAAAAGGTGTATGTGAACAAGCCCCAGACAATCCAACAGCTGAAGGAGAACATTCGTGCAGAAATTAGGACGCTTCATCCAGAAACATGAACAGCTGTCATGAACTCTGCCGTAGAAAAGATTCGTCCCTGTGAAGCCGAAAATGGAAGGCATTTACGCGATGTGATTTTCATAACTAATAAAAAATTTCCATGTTCTGTATTTTATTATAACAAAAACAGAATTAAAATAATTAAATAAAAAAGTTATTAATGTTTAAACTCCTTCATGACTTATAGGCCGCCCGAGTAGGATAAAGAAAATGGATACACTCAGAAAGTGGTATATGGGGAAAGAGGTGAGTCCGTCAGATTTAAAGTTCATTCAAAGTATATATCCCTGATACCAGTGGTGTACCCAAAGGGATCAGTCCTTTGAACATTATTGTTCAATACATACATCGATGATATTGGAAAGGACCTAACAGGATATGTTCAGTTGTTTGTTGACGATGCCAAGATAGGCAGAGTAATCAGGAACGTGACCGGAGTGTGGCACTTGCAGAGTGATTTCAATAAGCTAGAATTGTGGACATGAAAATGGCTATCGTTTGGAGAGAGGGAATGAGTTATCTCCTCTGCCATAGACGTTCTATATTTTAAGTTTTCAACCTTACATTATGGTTATTGTGCTTGTATATAGATCCATCTTTTTCAAAGGATGGAAACTTCGGTGATGAAGCATAATATTCGAAAAGAAATCTACTATTAGACAGTTCTATTCCTGTAGGGAGGAGGGTTTTTATTTTTCTTTCCTTCTTTCCGATTTTCAACGTATTCATATACGAGTAAGTATACTGATTCGAGTAATCATACTGGAACTGTCATAATAATAATAATAATAATAATAATAATAATAAAGAAATAAAACACATATGAATTTAAGTAAAAGAAATAATAGATAAAATAAAATGAAAGTATTTTTTTCTCAGATAAGATATCGAAGAGAAATAAGAAAGGAAGAAATAAAAACTCATTGATGTTGGAACATCTCTCACTTATTAAACTAAAATAAATTTAGCATCAATGGCTGATTATTATGATTTGTTATTCTTTAGATGGTGAAGAAACTAACTACTTATTGGTAAAATAGCGCAGGATGTGAGGAAGTCCTCTTACCATTTTCGCAACTTGTTAATTAAATTCCTTCATGTCTTTTGGTTGAATATAATGAAAAAGACAAATAAATGAATGGTACTCAAGAAATAGTACACGAGTTTGAAATGCTTCTTAGCTTGTGGATAAGAATTTAAAACAAGCATCTCAAACACTTCCCAAGTTGGTAACTTATTCAACAATGACAACAACGAAATAATAATAAAAGAAAAGAAAGAAAGAAATGGAGGAGAGTCTGTTATAACGTTCGAAATCAGTGCTGCCATCTAACGTCCGAAATGCAAACTCTGTGGTCAACAAATAAGGAAAAATATTGACATCTAAAGCAAACACACTATGACTTTCCCTAATAACGCCCTAACTTTGCTGTCTAAATAATACATAATGATAAATGAGTTGGAGTGTCATATCTTCAGACCTCAAACCGATAATACATTACCCAACATATGATATAAAGGTATACGATGTCATGATTAAAAGAATATGAAAATACTTGCATTTCCTTAAATCCATATTTTTTCCCTATGATGTAAGTTGACGAAAGATGAGTAGCGATTTTGTGTGAACACTTGAAAATAAGCCATTTACACGAAAATGCCTTTCGTGTAAATGGCTTATATGTTTGACCGAACGATGTACAACTGCGCAGTGTTTTTGTGAAAACACTCCATTTTCATTATTATTTTGTTATTAATTTTGTTTTTTTTTCATGGTTTCTGGAGTAGGGTTTCCGTAAATAAATTTAAAAATTTCAAACAATTTAAAAAAAAATTAAATTTCAGTAAATAAATTAAAAATACAAATATTATGCACACACACACACACAACGTTTCGTGAGTGTGAGTAACATTAAAAAAATATAGGAAAAACATGGAACACGTGTTCAGTTGTCTATTGTCCAGTTAAATCAACTTAGTATTCGAAGCTCGACGGATAGTTTCCAATTATTTGATTTACCTTACTGATTTCAAATTATGATTGTGTGGATGATCTATTATTATGGTTTATTATTTTAAAAAAATAATAATCTGGAAATTTTAGAGTAAGAATTCATTCGTATATTTACGTAAACTTGTCTTTATTATTTTATTATTTCTTTATTATTATTATTAAATAATTTGTTAATTATTTAATATTTAATTAACACGTAAATTATTAAATTTAAATTAATTTAAAATATTTGAATTAATTTAAATTAAATTATTAAATTAAAAAATTAAATTAAATTATTTAATAATAATTCTCTCGGAGTCTAAGACTCATTGAGGAAGAAGTTTTCATGTCACATTTTACTTTAAATCGCCAGAGAATACATGCAATTATACTATTCCTGAAAATACTATTAGAAAATAAATAAATAAATTTAATTAAATAAAAAGAAGCTCGGAAAATGCTAAATGACTTTGATAGGGAAAGCAGGAACAAAGTTTTAAATTTTAAAATAAAACAAGAAAAATAAATAAATCGAAGAATCACACAAGGAAACAAAACATTTTATCTGTACAAAGACAGTCTTTGCACAGATTTATCTTGCTTAAAAGGAAAGCTATTTAATATGTGCATCATTCCAGCTTTTACGTATGCAAGTGAGACGAAGTACGACTGTAAAACAGGGCGACAGGTTGTGTGGCCCAGAGAGCGTGGAGAGAAGAATGCTCCACGTAAAAAAAAAAAAAAAAGTGGGGAGAGGAATAGAATTAGATTACAGGAGTAGAGGATATTTTCAAATTCTTCAAACGTGTAAATGGAAATGGGCTGGCCATATAAAATATAGACTGACAGATCGAAAGTTGGACAAAATTAAGCATTGAGTGGATACCAACAGAAGGAAAGAAGCAAAAGTCGGTAAAGCACAAAACGGAGGAGTATTCTACATGAGATGGTGAACATTGGCTAAAGACAGAAAGAACTTGAAAGTTAAATGGAGAGACATATATTCAGCAGTGGCTGAAAAGAGACTGAAGAAGATGGCGGAGTGTTTAGATGGTCAATAGTAGAGTAGTATGTAGACAGTGCTTACTGATATAATGTGTAGTGCAGATGGAAAATTAAGTAGTGTATACGTAGGTTGTTGATTTCCCTTCGCGATGTCCTTGGACTCCTTGGAAGTGTAACGTAACATTATTAACCACCTTACCGGCCATTATGGATCAAATACGCATCCTCATACGCTTCGTATCTATCATATACAGTATTTCAATGTAATATCAATGATATTACAATTTTAATATGCACTTCGCATCCATGATAACCTTGTCTATAGACGTCTTGACTGGTAGCGTGATTATTATTATTATTATTATTATTATTATTATTATCTCAGTAAGAGTCATAATAAACGGTTGACTCTGACAGCAAATCGTTTGTAATTTTTCACATTTTATAAATAAAATTCATAAATTTGTAAATTTAGTAAATAAATAAATTAAAAAATATATATTTGTAAATATATTTAATTTATTTAATTTTAGTTTTTATTACTATAACTAAATATCCATCATAAGTAAATTTATAAATTTATTTAAATTCAGAAATTTCAAATTCGGTTTAAAATATTATTCAAAAAAAAAAAATCAGCTGACGTCTTTTTATTTCTGTAGTATTTAAATTTATCATTTTAATTTATAAATTTTAAATATATACATTTCTATCGGTTTATTCTATAGACGTCTTCGTAGTTATTATTGTTATTATCATTATTATTAGTAGTAGTAATAGTAGTAGTAGTATAATTATTATTATTAAGAGAGACCTCCAGGGAGTCAGGGACTCAACGAGGGAGGCCACATATTACATGTACCAACTATCATACCTGTTCTTGAATTCATTCGCATTACTTGCACTCACAACATTCAATGGCAATCCATTCCAATCACGCACCACCCTCTGAGAGAAAAATCTAGCCTTAACCACCTTCTTAGCAGCCTTCATTCTCAGCTTCCAAGGATGCCCACTTGTCCTTTTCTCACCCTCCATAAATTGAAAAATTCTATCAATCGAAATCCTGTATAACCCTTTCAGAAATTTGTAAATCTCAATCATATCACCCTTCTTTCTTCTGTTTGCTAGTGTCTGCAGCGTACAAATTCTCAATTTGTGTTCATAATCGATTGGAATAGGCCTAAGTTCGATTCTCGTCGCTACGGGAGGAATCTTTATCTGGCCGATCTCATACGGAGGTAGCAGGGTTTTTTCTCCCGGAAACTCGGGTTTTTCATCCCGCATACATACAAATCGGCCCTTCAGAACACACGCAATTTACAGACAAAAATTACTAGTTGTGGTGGTGTTGGAGGTGGGCGGTAGATGGCGTTGATTCGTAGTAGAGGTAAGGTGTAGAGACAGTTGAAGATGTCCTCCCGCGATGAGTTTTCGGACTCCTTGGAGGTATCAGGAATAATAATAATAATAATAATAATAATAATAATAATAATAATAATAATAATAATAATAATAATAATCAGTATTCCATAATCCTGATATAATTTTTAACACTGACCTTTGCACTCTTTCCACTGTATCAGAATCACAACGGAAATCAGGAGACCAGAACTGCGCACAATAGTCTAAGTGAGGTTTTATCAAGGTCTTGTATATAGGCAAACGACATTCTTATCTTTACATGTGAAAGTTCGTTTCAGCATTGCAATTATCTTTTGAGTTTGTATTTGCAATCTTTGCTATATGGCCCCCTGAACTTCACCTTGCTATCTACTAACACTCCAAGATCTCTAGCCTGATCAATTTCTTCTAGCATAATCCCACCATAATAATAATAATATCACATTTGATATCTAATCACGATAAAGTGCATGACTTTACATTTACTGACATTGAACTGACATCCATTTTCCCATGCCCACAATTCCAGCCTATTTAAATCATTCTGCAAAATACTGCATACCAGGAGTATTACTGATTACCCTACCTATCTTTGCATCATCAGCAAATAGCCGTATGTCGCCTATCAGATCATTTCCAATTTCAGTAATGTACAGATTGAATAACAAGGACTAAGGACTGATCCTTGTGAAAAACCACTAGTCACCTCAAATTTTGCAGATTCTCATCCTCCAAAAACCACTTTTTGATAACTGTCAGTCAGCCATGCTAATATTTTATAATCCAAACCCATATTCTCTAATTTATGCAACAGTCTTCCATGCTGTATCAAAAGCCTTAGCAAAATCCAAAAGTATCATGATGTATCCATTCCCCTTGTCTAGTTCAATGGTAATATTATTATAGAATGTGAACAACTTGCTAAAACATGACCTTCCCTTAGTAAACGCATGCTGTTCATCGCAAAGTAGAGATTCATTGTCGACCCATTCTATATGCGTGCTCTAATCAATTATTCCAAAATCTTCACCACCACTCCCGAGATACTGGTTAGCCAATAGTTGGATACATCGGTCTTTGCATCATCCTTGTGCAATGGGATTACCATACATTCTTTCCACTCCTGGGGAATCTTCCTTGTTCTGAGAGTCAAATTATATAGCCTGTTCAATGGAATAACCAGTTCAGCTGAATACTCTTTTAGCACACTAGCTGATAGCTCATCAGCCTCTATTGCTGAATTCTCATTCAATGTCTGCACCAGCTCTAATACCTCATCCTCATACACCCGAGTTTCTCAATCCAGTGAAGAGGTAGCAGTGTGTTCAATGTTGTATATACCAGGTTGATAGCTTTCAGCAAAATGGGTAGCCATTAGTTGGACAACCTCTTCTGGATCTGTCACCTTCACACCATCTGCATTCAGTAGAGTTGTTCTTTCAATTTCATTCTTTCTTTTACTTGCAGCATTTCGATAGAATTCTTGTAGATTCTCGTTTATTTGTGGGTTGTATATTATTATTATTATTATTATTATTATTATTATTATTATTATTATTATTATTAAAAATTCAGAATTTAAAAAAAAATCAGCTAACGCCTTTTTATTCCCGTATATAGGGAGTAGGCGAGGCCGTTTTAGCCCTGTCTAACTTATGGAGACTGAGTGGGTAATTCAATCTCCACCGGTACCCAATCAGAGATAGCTGGCCCAAGACTATCACTAATTAAGCGGCACACAGTGGAGAGAGACGGCTCAACAAGTGCTGTCATCGCTTCGTCCCTACCCCTAACACTCGTATTTAATGTCTGTAATAATGTGAGTTCTGCGGTCGATTTTCTTGAGTTTACGGGACGAAAAAACTGATTGCCCGTGCTAGAGATCGACTAACTCGGAAACTGGTCGAAAAAGGCTTAGAATTTCTTCTAGTCGCCGACTAGATTCGAAACCAAGAAGTCTTCCTTCGTGCGGTCAAGCGCCGTGGTGTGCAAACGCCACAACCAGTGAGCTACACATGCTCTTTTATTATTTATTTATTTATTTATTTATTTATTGGATCCCATACGAGAGGCAGAATTGCAGATCAATGCCTGTGACGTACAACACCTTGAGATATGGGAAAGAAGAATAATTTATCTCCGTGCTATTCATTCGAAAAATAGACCCGTGTTCAGTTTCTCTTTCTAAGACACGCGCACAACATCCCTATACCACTTTTCCTAAATTTAGAACGTAGTCTGATTTTTGATACCGAATTTTAGATTCTGTTGAAATATCACACTGACACTCAAATTTATAAAATACCGCGCTAAGATAATCTCTGATAGCATGTTATTCATATTACATTTTAAGATCAGGTTGCAGCTTAAAACGTGATTACAAGATTTTTGTGACAGCATGGTGATTTGGTGAGGCTACAAAGAGGCAAAAATAATTTCACGATTTTTCAGAACATGGACTTCGAAATGACAAAATGTAGCATAGATTTTTTTCCCCTTAAAATATTATAACAGCAGCAGTTTGGTTTATGGTGTAATTTTCATAGATATGGTTTGATTTCGCACACAGAAATAAATTCCTCGCACTCCATTGCCATGGTTACAGTTGTGCATTTGTAGAATGAAAGTTTACATTATACTAATAACTCTGCGTTGTTCGTGCATGTACCACAAATACAACTAACTTTTGGCAGAACAGCATGCAAATATCACCACGGTAACCTGTATGTATTATGTAGCTCACTTACGAGTATTACTACTTTATTTTCTTTTTCAATTATGGAAATACAAGCTATTGTTACGACTATTTCCTCACGTAAATGTTAGAATGAATATTGCATCATGATAATTGGGAAATTTCTTGTATAAATTTTAATACATTTATTGTATTATTAATCACACTGCTATGTTTACCACATTGGGAAATATGAGACGAACATTTCGCAAAAATGTTGGCGAACATTATTTTAATGAATACGAAGATATTCATTAAAATAATAAATAGTAATAGCTAACATAACATAACGCATAATAAATGAATAATGAAGGCCTTTTAAATGGAAAAATTCTTAAGCACTAATAATTACTTGTCCCCCCCCCCCAAAAAAAGAGGAACTCTTGTATTATAGATCTTGCAACCTCTCATATATATAATGACCATCTTGCCTGTTTCCGGTCACCAATCAGCTGCACAGTTGGCCGGAAACAGGAAGATGATGGCGGTATCCTGGCATCTGAATTGTTCTCATGGATATTCATAAATTTTCAGTCAATACGTGTTTTTTTTTTTTTTTTTTTTTTTTTTTTTGAATTACAGGGCTGGTAAGTGAAACTGCAAGAGTTGGATGGGAAGTGGTAGAGGGGTGTTCGAGGGAAGTAATGGCTGACTGCATACCTAGAGTCAAGAGAGAAATTCAAATGGATGTTAAATGGATGAATATCATGATTAAGCTTGAGCTGCAAAAAAAAAGAAAGAAAGAAACAATTGTGGACGGAATTTAAGGAGAAAGGTGATCTGCAGGCACATGAACAGTACAAGGCACAGGCCAGAAGGGTAACTAGAGGCAAAAGCAGATTATGAAAGGAAGTTAGCAATGCAGGCTAAAGAGAATCCCAAACAGTTCTTTCGATATGTTTCATGTAATAGAAAGAATGTATATGACAGAATGATTTTAAGGAATGCCAATGGTAAGGAGGTAACTGAATCAGTCGAAATAGTAGAATTACTAAGTGATTTTTCAAGAATATATCATCCTGTGGCGATATTGTAGGAATGAGAGAACGAAAGGCTAATACAGGAACTGAGGTAAATGCAATGTAGGTGACTAGCATATTACACAACCTTATTGTGAATACACCTGTGGGTTGGATGGTATACCAGCTCGAGTTTTATGTGAAGCTGCGAGGGATTGTTTAATCTAAGTCTGAATTCTGGGTTAGTCCCGAGAGATTTAAAAGAATGGAAAAATAGTTCCATTGCATAAAGGAGGCTCCAAGACTGATGTAGCAAAATTACCCACCGATCAGATTATCAAGATTCATACTCAAGGTACTGAAGAAGTTTGTCAAGAGCAAAATACAGGAACGAATAGATAGAAATGGGACACTGTATCGAGGCCAGGATGGTATTGTGAAGGGTATGTCATGCCTCAGTAATTTGCTCACGTTTTATAATACAGTGACGGCTGAACTGGATAAGGGTAATGGGTTTACAGTGATACTGCTGGACTTTGCTAAGGCCTTTGACAGGATACCACATGGAATTCTAATCAGTAAGCTACTGCATATGGGGATGGATATAGGGTTGATGAGATGAATAGGAGGGTGGTTGATGGAGATATATTAGATAGTAGTTTATTCAGGAGTAGAGTTCAAAAGAAGGCCTGTGGCTCGTGGAGTGGTGCATGGTCCAGTTCTTGGATCCTACTGTTTAATTTGTATATTCACGATATAGGAAAGGATCTGAGAGGAAATGTTGAGTTTTTTACCGATGATGCAAATTTGGGTAGAGCAATAGTGAATACAGATGATGTCAAAATTTTGCAGGATGATTTGGATAGATTGGCAGGCTGGGCTAAGGAGAATGGATGCCAATTTAATGTGGCAAAGTGTAAAGTTATGCATTTTGGGGTGAAAAGATTACAAGCTGTATACCACATTGATGAAACTGTACTCCAGGAAATTGACAAAGTCAGAGACTTGGGAGTGTTAGCGGTTAGGGAGTTAAATTTAAGGGGACACATAACAAAAGTGTCTAAAGCAGCTCATCAGATTACTTGGTTACTGAAGAATACTTTGACGAGCAGAGACAAGCATGTTATTGTCCTTCTTTATGGAGTCTTGATAAGACCCCATCTTGACTACTGTGCCCAGATCTGGGCGCCAGGGTTTCTTAGCGATGATGAGGAGGTGAAGATGATTCAGAGGCGAGTGACCAAGATGGTAGCAGGTCTATGGAATGAATCTTATGAGAACAGGTTGAAGATTTGTGGGTTACAGGATAGGCGGAAAAGAGGTGATATGAATGAGACATACAACTTACTGGCGGGGGGGGGATATATACACGATTAATTCAGTTTTTAGAACAGGTGTGGTGTTGGGAGAACTAGGGCCATCCTTGGAAACTGGGTAGGAGTGTAGTTAGCCTAGGGAACTAAATTTTAGAACTAAACTTTTTTGCTTGGAAAGTAGTGACTGAGTGGAATAGGTTGGTAGAGTCTGTTGTGGGTGTCATAAATGTGAATGAGTTCAAAGCAAAGTATGCTAGATACTGCGCAAATATAGAACATTTCTTGATATGGGACTTCCCTTGATGAGTCTAAGAGCCATAGAGCAGTTCCCCCACCTCCGTGAGTTTATGGAATCCTTGGAGGTGTCACTTAATAGCAATGGAATGTATAAAGCAGCATACGACGGATGACTCCAACTAGATTATGTCTGGCTGGTCCAGAATACCTCAGGATACCCTCCGTGGAAGTAGAGTCAATCCAAAGAGGGTGAAAGCGGTTATATCGAAGGCCCAAACACACTATTAGGTAGGTTGTCGTAATGTTTTGGCTCATGAGCGCATATATAAATCCAATGAGAAAGTGTTCGGATTTTTGAATCCTGAGACAACGCATATTTCAACAAAGAGAAGCTCTGTTTGATTGATCGAACAAATTCCAAGAAGAGGAATTTCTGTTTTTCATTACACTGCATTTAGGTATGTTTATGTTAAAACAGTTTATCGTTATTGCCATTTTGTCAGCAAACATCAATAAGCATAGTTCTGCTTTGTATTGAGTTTTGTTTGACATAAATTCGCGAATAAGTCTGTCAATAAATCTTCAGTTATTCAATTTTTGTTTTTTGAATTTTACTTCATATGGGCTTATTTTATTATTTTATTTTACTATTGCATTTTTACAGGGAAAAATGTTACTTAAAAAAGTCTCTTCGATTCCTTGAATCGAAGAGACTCTTTTGCAGGTGCTTATCGATATAACGAGAACAGATTAATGCGTAATATTTATCTGAATCACAAACGACATATACACTCAATAGGTTCATCTGTAGAGATTACAGATCGTAAGCGTCCGCTTCCAATTCATTGATCCCAGTTTCATCATGGCTGCCATCCATGTATGACTACGATTCAGTAGCAATGAAGTCAAAATGGATTTGGCTATTTTAGATTAATCCAAAGCTTCTGAGATAGAAGGCGGGCATTTATTGTCTGTAAATTGCGTGTGTTTTTCAAGTCCGTTTGCATCTTTTACTGGATTAGTTGAGCAGTTCTTATAATTTTCTGTTATCGATAACAGAAATATAAAGCACCAAAGTGCATTCAACACTTACTAAAAGTTTAGTCTGAAAATCCATAAAACTATCTCTCATAAAGTCCAGTTACAGCTCTGAGCAGTCAATGTCATCAATTACTACAATAGCAAAGTAGTTAGGAAATGAGGAGGGGAAAAAAACTGACGATACGCGCTAAATAGGTAAATAAATACAGCTCTTATTATCATGTAGTTGAGTAATAAATCACACGAAGATAAATCAGTAATATTTCCAGTTTTGAAAGGCAGCGGGATGGGGAGAACCACTTTTTCAAAAGATACACGTAATTAATGAGATAGCGACACAGAAATTTCAGGACTTTAGGTCTCCACATTCAACAACCCTAATGCGAATTTGGTAGTGTAATATTGTTACAACCTAGAAAGTAATTACCAGGCCAACAAATACCTCACAACAAAATGTGGAAACGCATTTATTAAATTCAGTTTTGATGGGTTTGAATATGTTCATTAGTTTGATGAAAACCTCCAGAGTCTTCTTGCGAAAATATAAAGAATGAGTATGATATACAAGTAACTTTGCTTTATGCGGTGGATATATTACTATTTTTTATCTTTTTTTTCAATGTAAAGCAGTTTACATTTTTGTATTCATTTAAATAGATAGATAAGTAGCAAATATCTGATTATTTTTTCACTTGGCCTGGTTAGTCAAGTGGATGGCGCTTCCACTTTGCAACCTATGAGTTTGGGTTATAACCTCACTGCGAGTATTTATGTTTATGAATGTATTTACGCATTAGACGAATTTCATCACTCAGTGTGAGACCACTACCCTTTTTATTGGAGATCTGAAGCAGCTTGAAAAATGTTCCATGTTTAGTTCCTAGAGAAGGGTTTCCTAATCTAATCCCTAGCCATTCATGGTACTAATGTACGATAGGTATACATCTGTGTGGCATTCACATAAAAATTAAATTACCTTGATCAATAGATAGAACCTCCGTAGCCCTGTCAGTACATAGACGAAGCTCTTTGGTCGGAAAAACCTGAGTTCGATTCCCGTCAGTGACGTGAGGAACCTTTACCTGTTCTCTTTCGCCTAAAGGTAAGTTAGACGGTCTCATACCCGCTAACTTATCAAGTAGGGGGCTTTTTCACCCGGAAACTCTGGTCTGTCGTCCCCCTAGAACAGGCAAACCGTTCCCGTGAGCACACATGGATTACACTCATGAATACATTCCAGCCTGTCCCGAGCCCGGATACAATTGGGGGTTGGGGAAAGCAATGGTGAACTACCCTGTAAAAATCTCACCAAGAATATTTTGTAGGCGACAAAGTCACAAATCTCTTATTTTGTATAAAAAATAATGAAAATCCAGCTTGTAGCACTTAGGAGGGCCAAGGACTCTAGCAGCACTGTTTACTACAGTGCCATATTGCTACGCGCGCAAGCATATGCACGTCATAGTGAGATGCGAGCTATTAGCGTAATGCGGCACTGTCCATCGCGCAGTTCCACTGTTGTTTATATGCAGTTTGCGCCAGTAGTAGAGTGTTCGTAGTGCTTATCGTGTTTACTCCATCTCTTATTAAAGGATTTAATTGTAATGTCCAAAAATTGTAAATCCATTCCTTTAATCACAATTAAAGGAATGAATTTTATTTTTAAGTAATTTTGAATTATACTAACTGTATAATTTTATCGATAATAAACAATAATTTTTTATGTTTAATTTTTTTAATTTTTACCATAATTTTGATATTTTATCCAAACACGTATACACTGTACTTACAGTGTGTATGTATATTTCGAAAGTTGCAGCACCCCTACGATTTCAAGCCACGAGCCGCCACTGATTTTACTGTTATTGAAAGAAAGAGCCTCCTTTGGATGAAAAGACCTTTGTTAATTGTAGGACATTTGTCAGAACTTTCAGTTGAACTTTCCGTTATCTCATGCAAAGGATTTTTCACCCCCAGGGAACAGAGAACACACGTAATTTTCATTAGAAATATATATTTAAGTACACCGTCAAGAAGCCAATCTGCTTAGGTCATGGGTCTTAAGGGCCTATAAAATATGACTGATTATCATTACTATTGAAGCTACAGTAGACAAAAGTGAGAGTATGGTAGTTTTTTGCTTCATAAATAGATTGCGCTGTTTTTTTTTTTTTTTTTTTTGGAATGTAGACTGATCATATTTGTAAATAGCCGTTAGCGTAGCTATTATATCACAGCTTTAATTAATTATTCATATGTGACGTCATTATGACGCTGTATGGTCACTTTCGTACCTCATTGGGGTTTGGGAGTGGTTGAAAGAAGTGGTAGAGTCGAAGATGCCCTTTCTACAAAGAGTTAGTAGGACAGTAACAAGCATCCATGCCCATGGCTGGATTCGAACTCGCGACTGGAGAGCGGATACGCTAACCACTCAGCCAACGAGGCTATCAGACCATATCAACTTTTTTTTTACATTAAGGCTGCTGCTCTTAGAAGATAATAAGCATGAAATTATTTTGGGGAAGAATTGGAAGATACGTAACTCTGCCGCTTGGAGTACAATGACACTAGTAGTGACCTGTGTCTCTTCATAACACCAGTTGCCTGATTTTTTTACATCCTTCCTTCCGTAATCCTTTGAGCTGAGGTTTTCCGTCAAACGGAAGAAATGCACGGAGGTTTTCTCTTATTTTTTCTTTTTTTTTTTATGTTTATTTTTATTATCGTTTTTTCGTAGACCACTAATACACATATAATATACACAACGAGACTGTTTTTCAAATCCATAATTAATTGTACATTTTTGTAATGACTGTTGCATTTATATATTATTATTATTCTTGAGTTGATTACATTAGGAATGAACTACTGATCGAAATGTTTACTTTAACTTGTATGCAAGGAAAGGGATACAGCAGTCGACTTTCCTCTTTTCACATGAAAATAATTAAAACTATTCAGCGTTGTCCCGATACTTACTGTGTTTTATTTATTTTGAATAAAATTTCCAAGTCTGACGGTTATTGAAAAAATTGACAATGAAAGAAAGACTGTTTGTTCGTATGGTTGCTAAGACGCCAAAGCAACTATGAGGTTATACGCCTGTAAAAGTACATTTCAAGAGCCAGTGTAAACAAGAATATCTTCACTCTTGTCTAACGAGAAGTTAAACTTGTTACAAATTCTGTCACCTAACAAACAGGAACGTAGCAGAAGATATAATTGAATTGTATGTAACAAAAAATGTTTTATCCTGAATCATTCTTATTTGAAAATGGGGAACACGAGTAGTGCTTTACCTTCGTACTGGCGGTTCTGTGGATGCGTCTTATATCTCCTATCTCAGCTGTAGGTAGCTGAATAATGCCCTAATTTCTGTTAAGGCATTTGTTCAGCCTTGTACAGCTACCGTGATTCAGTTGTTGGGAAAATGACATAGCGGATTAACCCAAGTCTTTTCGTGATTGCTTTTTTTTTATGTAAAATTATCCACATTCTTCAGATCGTCATAAACATATTCACTCTTCATAAATCATAATGAATTTGAAAGTTGTTTGATAACTCGAAGATTTACTGCTAGTTCATGTTTTTTTTTTTATTTTCAGATATTAGTTCTGCGTACTAATTACCTACTCACCTAGTTAAATTAACTGTGTCACTTGGCACTGATATCTGACACACGCAGTCCAAGTAAATCAGTCGATTGCCTTAAAAAATGCAGTTACGATTCTGTCCCACTTAAATGTTATTCAAAATAAAAACCTAGATGTGCATATATATTACGAATTCTTATCAATATACCTGATTCAGTCGGTGAAGGTTGAAAGTCAGAAGTCTCAATATATTATTATTATGTGATACCTTCAGGGAGTCCAAAGATTCATCGAGGGAGAGTGTACCAACAGCATCGAACGATTCATTCCCTTCCAACTACTTAACGCGCTCAAACTCGCTTAACTTTTTGCCTGAGCTATTAGTATAGTCCGATCACAGAAGCGAGAGCTCTCGTTGGCAGACTGCCAAGAAAAGTGAATTCATGTTGAACGGGGAGAAAGAAATAAGGCGATGTACGAATCTGTCACCAACACGCGAAATCACGTGTTTTATACATAAAAGTTTCCAACTGTTATACAAGCAAAATAGTCACCACTTTAAAAACTACAATGATCATAAAAGAGAATTTAATAATAAACACTGTAATAATAAACACTCATCCCACAATACGATTGATTATCCTCTCCACCAATCGACCAACCTTTGCTAGCAAAGCTTGGTCGGTTGGTCGAACAAACATATACAGGGTGGTTCAAAATTCCACGTACAAACTTTGAGGGGAGGTAGAGAATATCAAAATCAACCATATTCACATAGGAAAGCATGACCGGAAATGCCACCGGAAGATACTAACAGGGACACAAAGATACAGAAATAACAGAAGGCAATAAGTAGTGTAAAAAACTTTATTATGTGTAACTGAACAGTTCAATAGTAGTTGGATAGATAATATAGTTTCACATCAGGTGCCAAAGTTACGATCATTAACAGTGATGTATGCCTGACACCGACGACGCATTGATTGCCGTACATTTTCAAAAATACCTGGAGTTTCCCGGATATCAGCAGCGGTGATGGCGACTCCTGCCAAGAGGTCCATGTCAGAGGCAACAGGCGTTTCGTACACCATGGCTTTAAGGGTTCCCCACAGAAAGAAATCAATGCTCGATAAATCAGGTGAGTGTGGGGGACATGCAACGTGTCCACCACGCCCAATCCATCGAGCCCCAAAGGACCTGTCCAAATACTGAGCACATTAATGCCAAAATGGGCTGAAGCCCCGTCGTGTTGGAACCACATCTGCCGACGCACAGTCATTGGAACATTGTTCAGTAAATCCAGCAGAAGTTCTTCCAGAAAGGTCCGATGCTTCTGGGAGTCCAGGAAGGTATCGTCGCTGACTAAACAGTGAGCGATGATACCTGCCCATACATTAATGGCGAAGCGTTGTTGTGCAGCATGTGATCGCACAGCGCGTGGGTTCTCATGAGCCTACACACGAGCATTGTGGTGATTGAAGACCCCTTCGCGGGTAAATGAAGCTTCATCAGTGAACAAAACGCAAGTTGGAAAATCGGGTTTTACGGCACTTTTCTGCAGAAACCACTGCGCGAATTCCATACGTCAAGAATAATCTTCGGCCATCAGTAACTGAACTTGTTGCAGATGAAATGGATGTAAGGACTCAGAGTGCAAAACGCACAATGCACTGGATCGAGATACTCCTATAGCAGAGGCAACGGTAGGTGTGCTTGTTTCTGGATTATTGTCCATCGCATGTAACACCTCCTCTTCCATGGCGGGATTTCGCGTTGATCGTGGTCGCCCACTATCATGCCTGCGATCCCTGAATGATCCATAGTCACGCAAATTCTAATGCAAATGCGCAAACATTTGGTGATGCGGTACACGTCTGTTTGGGTACCTTTCGCGATACATTCATACAGCGGCTTGTCCATTACCTTCAACTAACCCGTAAACGAGGTGCATGTCTGCCATCTCAGCATTCGTAAAACGACGCATGTTCTTCGTAAGATGTTGGAAGCTTGAATGAGGAAGCCCCAATTGCTCACCTGGAGTGCTGGCGAACAGCGCCACCTATCAGTTTCGGGTGGCGTTTCCGGTCATGCTTTCCTATGTGTGAATATGGTTGATTTTGATGTTCTCTACTACCTCCACTCAAAGTTTGTACGTGGAATGTTGAACCACCCTGTATAATATATATATATATATATATATATATATATAGTGTTATCTGCACAGTACAATACAATTTTATTTTCTATACCAAACTTTTTAAGAATTTTAGTCACGTGTTGGGTTAAAATATCTGCTGTCTCTCCTGTTAAATCAACAAATTCTATCAGTCGTACTTTAAGTGAGGAACAATTATTGTAGTTAAGGCGGATATAAGTTTCATATCTAGTCTGTTGGAGGCATTTACAGATATAGTAACAAAATTGGCACTATTTAATTCATTTTGTACATTATCCATTACAAAAGCTGCAATTACGTTATTAGCTATGGCCTCTGTTTTTGTTCTGGCATTGGAATAGTTTTGGGGCGTAAAGTTTTGAAATAAATTTCGACTGGCAGTCACATGATTTAAAACTTTGATCATGTACAACTGTGTGAAAAGAAACGTAGCTTCTTTAACTGCACGAGCATGGTCGTCAGATTTCGGCTCTTGTTTTTGAAAATTCATCGAGAGTCTTAGTAAGACTCTCGATGGATTACAGCTTAGGTTGCTGTAATCTTCAATATGTCAAAGTATTCACGTTTTCTATTTCCATTAAATTACAGTCTAAATTACTTTTGCAATTCCAGTTATTTAGATATATATGGATGATAAAATTGATAAGTTTATCAGTGTCTGAAACTGTCACTATATTTTTTTTTTTCAGGTTTGTGTTTACCATATACTATGCTTTCGTTAACAGTATTTGCAGGGCCGTTTCTACATTTTGTGGGGCCCTGTACCAAATGGAAAAGCAAGGCCCCTGAAAGTAAGTAACATTTATGGAAATTTGAAATGGAAGGATATCTTGTTAATTAATTAATTAAATCAAACATGAAAAATATTTATGCACAGAAATAAACAAGTATGCTCTTTAGCATCAATTTAAGTAAAGGGAAAAAATTAGTTAAAAAATAAATGTGTTTTTTTTTGTACATGATATATTATTTTATTATGTAAGTACACATTATCATATGAATACGCCAGAATAATAATTTATTTAATAATATAAATAATAATATAAAAATATGAAAAAAATATCCATTTTTACTATAAAGAATGAAATATATATATAACAACTTATAAGATTTAAAAGAAATCTTAATATATTAAATTTTATTTAACCTAATGCGCTTATCAATAAAATCATTTATAACGCTATCAAAATTCAAATTTTTCGCAATTTCATGCTCTATAGATGGTGAGTTAGCCGATCTCATACGGAGGTAGCAGGGTTTTTTCTCCCGGAAACTCGGGTTTTTCATCCCGCATACATACAAATCGGCCCTTCAGAACACACGCAATTTACAGACAAAAATTACTAGTTGTGGTGGTGTTGGAGGTGGGCGGTAGATGGCGTTGATTCGTAGTAGAGGTAAGGTGTAGAGAGAGTTGAAGATGTCCTCCCGCGATGAGTCTTCGGACTCCTTGGAGGTATCAGGAATAATAATAATAATGAATAATAATAATAGATATTATTGCCAGGGACGACAAACGTTCTTGAGACATAGAAGATCGCAAATAGGTTTTTATTAATTTTAATTTGGAAAATGACCTTTCTGCTGATGCGACCGTAACTGGACTGGTCAATAATATTTTAAATGTCCCAGTAATATTTGGATAAATATCCGACAAATTATTTGCAATTATGAATTTTAAAATATTAATGGGTGCATCTTCTGGAACAATATTTCTAAAAATAATTAATTGATTGTAAAATTCAGATTCATCAATATCTGTATTTAATTTTTGCTGTTTGCAGCAAAATTTTAATTCATTTTCTGTCATTTTTCTTATTAATTTCATATTATAAAGAAATCTAAATGATTTTTTGTGAATTTCATACAACTGAAATCTTTTTTATGACATATTGTAGAGCAGTATCTAAAATTACAAAAAAGAAATTTTTCCTAAAATTATCTTTCTTATCACCTGTGTGTAATTCATCAGGCATTTCATAATCAAAAAATACTTTTCTTCGAAGTAATCGACTATCTTTAAATTTAATTTCTATTTCTAATAGATTTGACAGTTCTCTAGCAATCTCAAAACAGCTATCAAATCCTGATATTCTCTGCTCTTCAAAGTACTGCACTAACTCTTTATTATGCTTAGTTGCTACGTCTATGGGAATTTTTGCATTTTGTAATACTTTACTTACTAAATTAACTTTTGACAAAAGCTCATACCAAATTACAAGGCTTAGTATAAACTGAAATGAATCTATTTGTTCATATATTGAAACCACTTCTACTTTGATAGTATTATCTGATGCAGTTTTAGATAATTCTTTTAGTGCGTTTAAAAATTCTGGAATTTGAAAACGTACAGCTCTAACTGATTCTATTCTACATTCCCATCTTGCATCCCATAACGGTTTTGGAGTTAATTGTTTAACAAATTTCTTTAATATGTCCCAACGTGAAGTTGAGGCAGCAAATAATGTATATATTTTTTGTATAACATTAAAAAAAAATATTGCTATAATTGATGATTTTGCGACATCCCCTAATGTCAAATTTAAATAATGACAGGCGCAAGGAGTATAAAATGACTTTTCGTTTTCATTTAAAATGTAAGCACGGACTCTCTTATATACTCCTTTCATATTCGCTCTGTTATCATACCCTTGCCCTCTACAATCTCACAACTTAAGATATAATTTATTCAAAAGTGATTTTATATTTTGAAATATACCTTCACCAATAGTGTCATTAGTTGTTAAAAACGTAAAAAAGTGTTCACGAATTTTAATATCTGCTTCAAATATATGTAAAAATCTAAAAATTACTGAAATTTGCTCCTGGTGACTACCATCAGGAGCACAATCGAGAATTATTGAATAGTACTTTGCCTGTCGTATCATATTTACAATATTTTGTTGAATTTTGGTTCCCATATCAACAATTAATTCATTTTGCACAATGGGTGATAGATACGAATTTTTTTCTTACCTATAATTTTTTCCCCGAACATCGCATTAAATGATCTTTTAAAAGTGGATCAAATTCTGCAATTAATTCTATGATTTCTAAAAAATTACCATTATGGGCTGTGTACAAGTATCAAAATTACCTCTAAAAGCCAAATTATGTTCGGATAAATAAAGAATTGCTTCTACTATTCGTCTTAAAACATTTGTTAACCGTTCTGCTTCAAATTTTATGACATTTTGATTTGCCTGATCAATTGTATTGTGATTTTTTAAATTACATTCCATTTGTGTCCATGAATACATGCATTTCATGCGCACTGGATTTCGTTCGTGCGACTTTAATCTTTCACTTAATGTCGCCAGTCAGAAAAGCCATTATTAAATAAAAAATTATCATCAGAAGAAAATAATTTGCAACAAAAACAAAAAATAGAGTTGGAAGAGTTTGAATATACAAGCCATCTTCTGTTTTGCTTCTCTCCGTTTGCAATTGTCCTGACATAGTGGGCTGTGGAAAAACACCTCTTGTTGTCATCTTTTGGAAAATCATTTTCAGTCGGGGGGAGACGGTGGACCACATGGTACAATTTGTGTTAGTGTTGCGTTCTTCAAAATTTTGGCCATGTTGCTGGATCATCAATAGTAAATAGTTCACCTTCCTCTGGTGTCTCAGTTTTAGGATCTTCAATACTCATTGTTTGACCAACGCGTCATGTTCTCCGCTTCCTTTGAGTATTTCAGAACTCTCATTATTAATTAATGTTGAAGCCAAAGAACTGTTTGTAGTTATTTCAGAACTCCCGTTATCAACTGATATAGCTGAACAACTATATGAGTTCAACTTCATAAATTTAAACAGTGAATTTCTTTGACGTTCCTCTTTTTTTTTTTTTTTTTTTGTTTTCGCTTTCGTTTTTCATGCCCAGTGGGGTATTTTCTTCCATAATAATCTCTCTCACGACTAGTCATACTCTAGAATTAAATACGATAGATTTAATTATAAAATAAGTTAATAAATTAAAACAAAATTATTTACCTGATAAATAAAATATATCTAAAATAGATAATATTAGAAAATAAATAAATCTAATATAGATTGAAAACGGCTATTGAAGAAAAATTCTGATGTCGGATAACCTAAACCAGTTTACAAAATATATTTTTTAAGATGTTTTGCAAGTAATGTCACAAAAAATTCCCATGACAGTACGTGTATATACTTACTTGTTCACAAAATCATAAACTAAAATAAAAAAAACTCCTTAAAATTATTAAAAACACCTGTTTTAAAATGCACTTTTCCCTCTTTAACACTATGTTGTACGATATTGTTATTTATCTTAGAGTAGTTTCAAATACTACCGCTCTAGCGCTACGATCTTATTTCGCTTACTATAACAACAATAGTTGGTTGTAAAATTATGTACATATATTTTCTATATAATAATTACAATATTAATTTATATAATAATTCAAAAAAATTAATTGATTTTCTTTTTTCAATTTTTTGCGCTTTGCGGGGCCCTGTGCCACCGCACAGTTCGCACACCCATGAATATGGCCTTGAGTATTTGCGATGAAGATCAACGAGTGTCGTTTGCAGGAGTGTTTTACTTGATAACTATAGGTCACAGATGTTGATATAAATTATAAATAATACTGGACCATAACCTTGCGGAACATTGAAATTCATCTGAAGGAAATAGATGTTCTTCATGTTTACTGTTTGTGATCTGGACGCTAAGTAGCTTTTAAACCAGTCACAAGCATAACCTCTAAACAACCTCTAATTCAGTTTCCAAGATGGTTTTTTTTTTTGTTTGTTTTTCTTTTTCTTTCATAGGTCAAAAGCTTTCTATAAGTCTAGAGAATTGCTAAAGTTAATTTTATTGAATTAAATAAAATAAATTTGCGAAATTTAGAGATGCGTACTGTACTTAGTTTCTGTTCAGATCCAAATTGGTTCTTGGAGAAGTTATTTTCAAAAAAATAAAATAAAATAAATAAATAAAATCATTTATTTTATTTACTAATTTCTCGAATATTTTACAGAAAACTTTGAGAAGGCAGGTCGGTGTATAATCTTTAAGATCATTTTGTGAATCTCTTTTTATAAACTGGTATTATCACAGCTTCTTTTCGTAATGTATCTGTGATGGTTTAACATAGGAACTGAAGTAGCTAATAAATATAATTGACGTCTATTGGAAAGTGATCTGTTATTGCTTGATTTAACACTGCTTGCTGCCTGGATGTTATTTTTATTTTGTGTGCTAACGAATGCATGATCTAAACACGATGCCCAGCCATCGAATTCTTTCGTGAGAATATTCACATATTGCTCAAGACCATACATAGCTAATAAGTTTTTATTTATTTATTCGTATGCAGTTTCCTCCCTTTTTCTCCCCCGTCCCTAGTGGGGCGAGTTGAGCCCCCTCATGGGGGGTTAAGTATTTATGGCTGTAGATCCGTGTGTGTTCATGGGGCCAGTTTGCCTGCTTGCGGGATGAAAAACGCCAGATAAACTGGCTGAAAAAACCCTACTGCGCGCGCCCTAGACCAGCCTTGGCTATGACTGAGGAAGATCCTCAAATTCCTCACGTCTTCGACGGGAATCGGACCTGGGACACTCCTTCCCAAGTCATATGATTGCGAAGCTCACAGCCACTAGGCTAACGCCGCGGATATAGCTAATAATTGAATGTAATCAAGAAAATAAAGGCTGTCTAGCAAATCAATGTTTATGCCAACAATTAAGATACCATTATCATAATGTCAAGTAAAATGCAGTCTAGTTCTTGTGCGAAAGCATAAGGCGTGTAAGAATGGAATCTATCAATAGCCATTTAATTGTACTTGTTGACATTCTCTGTGTTCCTAACATGATTAACTGTTAAATATCCTCGAACAAACACCATTAATCTTAATCCCCTAGTTCTGTTGCAATATCCCGACACTGGTAATATTTTCAAACCTTCTAAATGGTATTATAAAAGTCAGCTTCCTTCTCTTTAACTCGCAGATTAGTAGTAGTCCGTATTGAGTGACTCATTTGCTTTCGAATGTTGATCAGCACTGGAATATTGACCACTTTTGAGACAGGGGAGTGCATACTATATAATGCTTCGTTGTCTGCTAAATTTGCATGTACTGCATTTTCCCTTTTGGAACCGATTTCCACTTAGTTCTGCGCACTAAAAAGGGTAGTTGTTGCTATTTACGTCTAGAAAATTGATAAGAGGCTTAATATCAACGGCTATCTCCTGGCATACATTGGCAGCGGATCACCATACTCTAAGATTAACTCTGAGATAATCTTCTCTCTCTCTCTCTCTCTCTCTCTCTCTTTTATTCAGGTTTACTCACCTTTTACGTAGGTCAGAAGGTTATGGTGGGGGAATGCATTTCGCAATAATATTCTTGTATAGACACGCGATTTATTATTATTATTATTATAAGACACCTCCAAGGAGTCCAAAGACTCATCGAGGGAAGGCATCTATTCTACAACTCTCCGTCTCCACCAACTACCCAGAAAATGATCGCATGCACACATACCTGTATGGAATGTAAGTAATAAGAAAGACATTAAGAGCATCTGGATGAAAAGGAAACTCAAAATCTAACCCAAGATTATTATTATTATTATTGTCATATTTGTTATTAGAATGTAACTACAGCATAAAACGGACTTTGAAGGTAATGTCAATGACTGATTTACACATACCATATGTCACGCGTATGGCTCATCGATTTCAACAGTCTAATATCAGCGAAAGTTTCCATGGAAAATTTTTTCCTTATTAATCAATATTTTTCCCATAAGAGCCTCACGAGAGTTAAATATCATCTCGACCCGCCAAAGTCCAAAGTAACTTAAGGCAAAGTGTAAGTAAAGCTGATAGTAACTTATCATAGTCTAGTCATACCATCTCTGGTATCAGGAGATGACCAGCGACTGTCACTGTTCAATCAGAATAAACTCTAAATATAATTGACATAGATAAAATATTTAGTTCGCACTGAAAAACAGTTGGTTTATCACTGCTAATTATTTGCAAATGTTGAATTAAACAATGTTTTGTTGCTTTAAAAAAGTCGTCTGGGTAAACGTAAAAAATAATAATGAGTTACCTGATTTATTTATTTTTTTTATAAGTAAATAAAATATAATATATGCGCTCTGTGGCCTCCTTTATACGTAGAACAAAGTCAAAACATTGTTTACTTCAACATTTGCAAGTAATTAGCAGGGATAATTAAAAGAAAAAGAAACGAAAATATATTTGAAAATTGTATACTTCCTATTTTGACATACGGAAGTGAAACGTGGACTTGGACTAAAAACTTGACCAGCAATTTGAGAATTACACAGAGGAAAATGGAAAGATCAATACTCTGTATTATCATTCTCTGACTAGAGTGGAAAACATTATAATAGTCATTAAAAGATCTAAGTGGTAATGGGTGGGTCCAGCGGCGCACCAAGGATTTAATCTTGAGGGGGGGGGTAGTTAAACGGATAAAATTTTTTAATACAATGAATTTGCATTAAAAATATTTTTATCCTTTCAACTAAAATTCGTTAAATTTCATTAATTCGATACAATTCATTAAGTGATTATAAAATTTATTTAAAGAATAAAATCCAGTTTTCTTTTCTGTTTACAAAGCTCTTGAATTATTTCAGTCTTGGTTACATTAATCTCTCTCTCTGTGTGTATATATATAGCAAAGCAAGTCCGTTCAATCGTGATTTTGTCATGATAGATCTTAAATAGATTGTTAAAAGGCGTAAGTTAGAAAATGACCTTTCACTGACTCGTGTTGTTACTGGAAGCGTTGCAAATATTTTTAATAAGTTCTAGATGTTAGGATATATCATTTAGTCATACTTTGAAACTGCATGAACGGCATTTTTGCATGGAGCTATTGCAAACGGTTTTTCAAATTTCTTATACCACAATTTGAATTTGGTGTTCAAAATTGCTGGATTTGTATAAGGCAAATCACCGGCATAAAATTCACACGACTGACGAAAATCTTCCATTGCACTTGCTGTTGGAGCATCTTTTCTATTTGGTAGAAGAGAAAAAAAATATATTTCAAAATGTTACGGTGCCGAGTGAAACGTTCATGAAGTTGAGTCAATATTTGGTCATAAATGGAATAAAATAGTTCTCCTGAAATACTCTTCTACAGAATCAGCTGGAACATTGGACCTTAATGTTTGTTTTGATGTAGTCCTTGGCTTTTTAATGTCAATATTAAAATTATTGGCTTTTATACATGCTTCATTGTAAATATCTTTAAATGAAGAATCTGGTGTTTCACGAACGGTATTTAATTGAGCTACAACATCATCAACAAAATTTAGGGCAATTAAGAGGACACAGTCAGATTTTTGCATTATTTTAGACAATGGTAAGGTGCACGCAAATATTTTTGCAAGCTAAATAAAGATATTATAAATCTTAAAAGATATTAATATTATAATATTATAAACAACAAGGACGTCCTGTCTTTTAGGGCTATTGAAGAAATTGTGTACCTTTTCAATTATGCCAATGCAATTTCTTATTTGTCACAGATACAGCATTTCCAAGTGCCAAATCAAGCTATGTGATGCACGATGAACATATAATAAAGCTTGTGGATATTATTATTATTACATAATTCCAGGTAGTCCAAATACATATCGAGGTAGGGCACCTACTCTACAACTCTCCGTCTTCACCAACCACAACTACAATCATCATCATCAGCAGCATCTACACCAACGCTGTCTACCGCCGACCACTAGTATTTTCACAGACAATCACAAACATCCATGCCCACATCAGGATTCGAACTCGCAGCCTTTTTGGCTGGAGAGTTAACCAACCAGGCCGGATATATAGATAAAAAATTAAATTTTGTGGATAAAAATTAAAACAAAGTTTTAATTTTTATTAAACTGTTAAATAAAATGATATAATTGTGTTACTATTTACTTTTAATGAGATGGTTGAGCTTCTCGACCTTGCAGAGTTGCTGGATATCTGGCTCAATATTGTTCAACTTCAGTTGAAGATCGGCACACACACACACGAAGACGATTTCTGTATTTTGTTTTTATTTGAAGGAGCGATGAAAGTCCTTTCTCAGAAAGATAGGTTGTAGAAAACTGCATGACGATTTTCGACTTCTTCAAATAATTCGGGAAATTCACTCACTGAAGGCGAGATCCAGAATCGAGCCAAACCACGATCACAGAATTGCATTTTAAGCCCACTGTCACTTTAAAGCTCAATTAGTTGCTCTTTTTTCGATAACGAAAGGTCCTTCTCGTGACCGCAAGCCTGAAATGGATCGTGAAATCACAGAAATTTCTTATAAAAAGTTATTCGGAAAATATTTCTAAATTCTGTTTCAGAGTTTTAAGGTGGACACAAACCCTTTTCCAGTGGTTAAATTCTAAACTAATAAGTTTCAGGGCCCTATACGAAATAACCAATTGTATTTACCTTTTGAATACTATCCTGGGAAGTTCCAAACCTCCCTGTCCGTTTCATCACGCGTTCGTAATCAGGCTACTCTTGATATTGATTTATATACACATTCAAAACTGTAAACAGTTGTTTAATAATAACACAATGATGTAGGCATAATTACTGTAAAGGGAGAAAAGTCACAAAAATGTTCCTACAAAATAACCAATTGTATTTACCTTTGAATGCGATCCCCTCGTCGAGTGTCCAGCAAGTCAGCAAATCTTTCCTTTCGTTAAGCGTATTAATATTATCGCATTGCAACTGATGGGAATTCTGTGTTTCTGTGGATTCGTTGCAGACCTCTTTCTCTTCAGAAACTACACACAAACTGTCATTACAAACTCGTTTTGTATTATCACTGTCATCCGAGATATTTTTCCGTTTAAAGAAGGTACCAATGTACTTATCCATAATTGAAATACCCTACTTACTCGCATATAACTCTCACCCCTGATTTTACTTTTTGCAAAAAAGAAATTAAAAAGTTTCGCATACACCTCGCAAATAATGAATGCTGTTATGGCAGTTTCACATATTATTAGAATTCGGTTGAAGAGAGTTAACATTTCAACTCAATTGTCAGCTTGCTTTTCGCGCGATTTCCGAAAAATATATAAATACTGGAGTTAACTCACAACACATTTTGTTCAATTATTAATTAGCACTTCTGAAGATATACTGGGCCTTGGTTGAAGGAGGAAAACCTTCAACAATAAAAATCAATAAACAACAAGCAATTGGTTAAAATGTGGTCATGTGGACAACACATGTGCACTTCAAATCTGACAAACACAGCAAGGGAAGGTGGAAGTAATAAAACCATAGTGTTTTTCACTTCACCCCTCTTTTATTACTCGTCATTCTGCCGCTATTTTTTTTAAGTATTCATTTTATTATAATAATTTTTACTTATAAATTTTAATTTGTTTTGTTTGGATAATTAAAATATATAGATTTATTTGGTTAATTTAAGCCTGTGGACCACCTGTCCCATCGTCGCGGACCACAGTTTGAGAAACACTGCTATAGGGTTCTCTCACTTTATGTGACCCCTAATTCATAAGTAGTATAGAAATAGAAGACATGACACAACATAAATAAAAAATGAATTTTAATTAGGAAAAGTATTTTGGAAACCTTTCTAGTGTTTTTTAACTTTTTCTTTTGATGGGCCAGGGCCCCTTGGCCCCCTACCTGGGTGCGCCACTGGGTGAGTCATATTGCTAGAAGTAACACTCAAAAATAGACAAAGCTGATATCAGAATGATATCCCTGAGATGGAAAGAGAGCTATAGGAAGACCAAAGAGGGGGTGGTAAGATGAAAATAAAACGATGGCTGCAATTTAGTGGCATAGAAAAGCTCAAGATAGAAGTGAATGGAGGCCTTTCAGGGAAGTCGTCGGCAGCGATGTAGACAGAAAATGGCTGCTGATGCTGTTATATGGATTTTTTTTTATCAGACTTTTTGAAAGACATATATACATATATATAGACATAGACATGTATATATAAACTGGTGTTAAGAGATGGATGCCTTTAGCGAAATAGCTCTTTGTTCATTCGGGAAGCAAAATTGGATGTGGCTACTCTAATACTGCTTTGATCAGTGAAAACTGTTTCATATGTTGGATTTGTCTTCAGCCTTTGTCTACTTCTAGTGGCTGTTATAATTTGCTTCTTCTCTCTATTTCGCGTCATGGGAAAACCATTGAGCTTGAACAGACTGCTATTTCTGAGAGATATGTTGTCGAAGCATTTAGTTGAATCAGGATGTGCTTTACCAGCAAATGGGTTCATTTTGTTGCTGGAACATGCTACGGTCCATCTGTTCGACGTTGGAATGTGTATGTCAACTCTAAGCTGATCTTAAAATTGACCAATAAACCCTTTTGAAATGATTTGCATATTAGCAGCTCACGTTTCAATAGCCACGTTTCACGGTTTAATGTTTGTGTAATACACGTTTCACAATTTCATACGAATATTGTTGCAGATGACCAACTCCTAATTAGTCGATCTTTGATGCAGATTCTCCCCAACCCCCAACACAGAAACCCCGAATTTTAAATTCGTTACCTCGGAAAAAATTGACTGTAGAAATCATGCTATGGGGATGATTACGAAATGGTAGCAACTACCCGTTGTATTCTCGTTCCAAACTGATAACTAACAACAACAACAACAACAACAACAAAAATTTCTTCATTCATTCGTTTTAATTTTACGTAAGGGTAATTAAAGTGTCCATAAAATGACGCGATCAATGAAATATAAGTAAAGTACATAATGAAGACATGATTGCTACATGATCCCTTGTACTAAGGCGATAAGCAAACCTTGTACCACAAAAACATCAAACATTCATTTGGTGAAATGAAGGATAGGAATCCCATTATTTGAAAGAATATTTGTGTGTATGTGTTTGTGCGTGTGCGTTTAAACATTTATTCCAAGAGGGCAAAACGAAAGTAAAATTAAATGGTAAATGCGACCACTGCCATGCTTATAGGCCTGGAAAGAAAGTGCGTCAAGTGGCTTGAAAGAAAAGCCATCAGATTATCTGTCCCTTAGTCCATTTCGTATGCGGAATGGTCATGGAAATTAGTATTGAATCATGCTAATTCCATGAATTAGTATGATTCATTCACGTTTTGAATCATACATTGATTTAATTATTCTCATGATAATCCCTCTTTACTCATTTAATTCTTTTGTTAGTACCTATCCATTGGTCATCATAAGCTTTTTTGAAATCTTATTATAAGGTGGTAATTAATAATTACTTTTCTCTGTTTATTTATTTATTTTGTGGAATTTCCTCAATATTGGAGAATTAGCTTCTACTTAAGTCTTTAACTCCCTAAAAAATTAGACTTGTCTTACTTCAATTACATCCAAAATTCAGCATTTGTATAAATGACATAACATTGAGATTTCAGATATCATGCAACGCCTAGGTAGGGTGGCGCTGGTCTAAGGCACCAGTCTCTTCGGAGGCGTGGATTCGAATCCTACCACTCCCAAAGGTTATGTTTTTAAACATTTCTAATTTTGTACGGTGCATCAATTCAGATAAATTTATAACTGTAAAATGATTTTTTTTTGTCAATATAAAAAAGAATTAGCCCTACTCATCTCTCTCTCTCTTACAAGTGTACATTACCGCTTTTTGTTTTGATTTGTACGTAGATCATACATTCCAGCTGGGTTTTACCCCCCCTTAGGCTTTTGCTGTCTCCCCCCCACACACTCAGTCACTACTGGAAGCTTTGGATCTCACTAATTCTGTGGTTTGAGCGTTTATATCAGTGATTAACTTTACACACTTTAAATTATTAAATTTATTATTATTATTATTATTATTATTATTATGCTGGGGAATTTTTCTTAATTTCCTAAACAGTTGCGGACTTATGTTTCTTTTCATTTATATTTTATTATCATATGGTGATACAACTGCCGTGAGCAGTGCAGTAACGAGGGCGTGGAGAAAGAGGCGTCCGCCACGGGCGCAACTAGGTTTGGGGTGCAAAAACATAAAAAATAAAAATAAATAAATAGATATAAAAGTCCGCTATTTTATATTGAATTTTTAAATTTCGGCAACACGCCGCTTTAGACACACAAATTCTGCAACACACGGAAAATCATTATAATGCAGTTAATAGTAAGTGTATAACATATTGCATTTAGTAAAATTTAACTTGTTACATTTAAATTTTTCATTTTGTCATTTTTGGGTTGGGGGCGCAAGTTAGACACTTGCCACAGGTGCTTCATACCCTCATTACTGTACTGGCCGTGAGTCCCCTTTACGGGGAGGTACGGCACCAACTCATATGCCCCAAATTTTATCCGGGCTCCGAACTGGCATTGCATAACTAACGAATCAGGCCTATGGCTGGGTCAGTATTCCTAACTGTAATCCGTGTGCGTTCACGGGACCGGCTTGCCTGCTTGCAGGATGAAAGCAAGCTCCTCACCATCTTCCAGAGAGATTTTACCTAGAAACCCAATCCATACTGACAGCACTATACAATATATGAAAAAGTCAAACTAAACTCACTAACGATAATAGCATGAAATGCTAATGATCTGCTAAACAAAAACAGATACAATCCTGATATAGCCTTAGTTAACGAAACGCACCTTAGGCCAGCTAATTGTCCAAAATTACGGGGCTTTACGATGTATAAAACAGACAGACTTACCGCTGGCGGAGGAGGCACAGCCGTATACATCAAAAATTATTTAAGCCACAACGTCCTGACCAACCCACAAACTAAGAACCTTGAGATAACAGGTATTGAAGTTCATTCATACTAACAATACCAGCAGCATCAAAATCTATACTCACCCCAAACTCAATATTTATAGCCGGACCTACAGAGCCCACTCATCACACCCCAGCTGGAAGCTCAGATGTACTGGACTTAATCATCCTCAGAAACATTAGATACGAGTAACAGCTGGAAACATTAAATGAACTTTCTTCTGACCACAACCTCATCCTGCTTAAGCTTGGTATGCTCGAGAAACTCACTCCACTGCACTCATTTATACCTTGGGACAAACTCTCTAGAATTCTCCCAGAGCACATAGGCCCAGTCCCTGTTATTCACAATAAAGAGGAGATAGACTTTGCTGTAAACAACCTAACCAGTCAAAGCAATAAAGTCAGTCACCTAAACTACAGTCTTTCACCCGATCAGTAGGATCCCCGAGGAAGCCATGGATCTAATCAGATTAAAAAACAAAGCTAGGAAGAGATATCATAATACAAGAGCCCCACAAGATAAAACAACTCTGAATAATTTAAGTATACAAGTCCGCGAACCTCTGCAAAAACATCGAAAGCAAAGATTGGGAAACCAAACTGACTAACCTAAACCCAGAGGATGGCTCCATCTGGAAATTCTTGAGAACCCTTCTCACTAAAAGGCAACTTATAACCTCCAATTCAGACCATGAAGGGAGTAGCACTGATAAAGAAAAAGCAGAAGCTCTAGTTGACAGTTTAGAAACTCAATGTAACCCCTTATGAAAATCTGAACATTAATCTTATCTACAAGACTCACTGCTGAGTCAACCAGGTCTTAAGACAACAAAAGGACAACTCAGAACATATTACACGCCCTTCTCCAGCAGAAGTTACAAATATCATAACCCATTTGAACAACAGCAAGGCTCCAGGTCCAGATGGAATCACAAACAGAATAATCAAACTACTCCCCAGAAAAGCCATTGTGCATCTAGTCAACATAAATGACATTCTCAGATTCAAGCGCCCATAACTTAGAAGACGGCGGATATCACGCCAATCAAAAAGATTGGAAAGAACTCTCAACTCCCCGAAAGTTATAGACCTATCAGTCTTCTATCCAGCACCTTGAAAAGGTTGCAGAAAAAGTCATCCTTACAAGGCTTCAAACAGCAACGTATAAATTAGGTATTATTCCAAATGAGCAGTTCGGATTCAGAAAAAAGTCATAGCTTTGTACAACAAATATATCGACTGGTCGAATATATCACTAAAGGTTTCAACTGGAATCTCCACAGCTGCAGTCTTTATAGATGCTGTGAAGGCTTTTGATAAGGTGTGGCTTCAGGGTCTTTTCTACAAACTCATGAAATTCAATATATCAATCAGAGCCGGTCCTAGAGATATTTTCACCTGAGGCAGGAGGATAAATTTTCGTCCCTATGTATATAGTTTCACAGAATGCAGTAATAGTACAATAGTAGTAGGAACATAAAATTACACATATTAAAAATAATATCACACCAACCTTAACAAAAGAAAAACAAAATAAGTATTACACATGAGATGAATTAGAATATTACAAATTTTTCAGTAATTTAATTTAATAATAAAGACAAAATAATATTAATAATAATTATATAAATAAATGCCCAATATAAAATATTTTTTTAAAGTTTTACTTTCTTGCTTTTATTGAAGTCAATTCATCAATTATTTTATCAAAATTAATTTGTTTTGTAAATTCCTGTTCGATTGATAAAATTGCCATATTTGACAATTTTTCCTGAGCAAGTGACGATCTTAAATATGTTTTGATAATTTTCAGTTTACTGAATCCTCTTTCACCAGAAGCTACAGTAACAGGTAGTATTAGGACTATTCTCAATGCGACTTCTAAATTTGGATAGGACTGAACTAAACTATATTCATGAATCGTTTTTTAAAGATCTAAACTTGTAGCTAAGGTCTGGAGTTAATGTCATTGCCTGATTTTTGAAACTGATTATTTCTGATAATAATTCTACGGAATTTATATCGTTTGGATATTTAGGGGATAAATCACAAGCTGCTTTTTTAAAATTTTCCGTATCCATCGACTTTAATTTTTCACCTATTAAAAATTCGAAGTCAGACAAAATCCCATGTAGTTTTTCATATCTCCATCTAAGTTTTGTTATTAAAATATCTATTACTCCTTTCATTTCTACTCTAAATAAATATTTATCATTATAAGGAACTGATTGCTGAGATTGATCCTCTAATTTAATAATTTAGCTTCGTCTGTTTTCAAAATTTGTAGACAATTCAATTTCTGAAGCCAACTTTTCACTCTTAGAAAAAATATTTTCCCATATGGTGTCTCTAATTTGCTGCAAGGAATTAGATAATCCTTCTATTAAATGTGAAGCTTTAATTATAGTTATCGTTTTTGATTGCAAAGCTTTGTTTATTTTATCAACTTCTTGCAATATTGAATTCCATGTAGATAACGTACATTAAAAAAAAAAATCAGCTAACGCCTTTTTATTCCCGTATATAAGGAGTAGGCGAGGCCGTTTAGTCCTGTCTAAATTTTGGAGACTGAATGGGCAGTTCAATCTCCACTGGCACCCAATCAGAGATAGCTGGCTCAAGGCTATCACTAATTAACAGGCACGCAGTGAAGAGAAACGGCTCAACAAGTGCCGCCCTCACGTAGTCCCTAACCCTAGCACTCGTATTTAATGTCTGATATAATGTGGGTTCTACGGTCGATTTTCTTGAGTTTACGGGACGAAAAACCCGACTTTCCGGGAGAAAAAACCCGCTTGTCCGTGCCATTGATCGACTAACTCGGGAACCAGTCGAAAAAAGACAGAAAATTTTCTTCTAGTCGCCGGGTAGATTCGAAACCAAGAAGTCTTCCTTCGTGCGGTTAAGTGCCGTGGTGTGCAAACGCCACATCCACTGAGCTACACAGGCATCAATATGCTTTTAATTTCAGCGCATTGCAATGATTGCTCATTTTTCAAATCAATTAATATCTTATACACTTGGGGTATTTGTTGGTGCGATTCCTTGATGGCATTTGCTCTTGAGGCACATCGTGTGTCTGTATGACCTTTTAAAGTTGTTTTTAATATAGACATTAGTCTATATTAAAAACATCTTCAGTCTATATTATCCCATCTAGTCGTCGAATTCACAAAAAATGTACAAAGTCGCTGAACGATTCCGAAAAATGTGATCATGTTAGCATTCGAAGAAGCAGCATTTTTACAAACCAAATTAAGGCTGTGAGCCGCACAAGGAATTTACATAGCTAGTTCATTTTTTTTTTTTTTTGAGAAATTATGGCTTGTACTCCATTATAAACATTAGCCATGTTTGCCCCATTGTCATATCTTTGACCTCTAACGTTTAGAATATCGAGTCCATCTTTTTCTAATTTATTGATACTTTCATAGACTAAACCGCTACCTGATTTTTCTTTTATCGCTATAAAATCTATAAAGTTTTCTTCAATTTAATCGTAATAGAATCGTTCCTAATAACTACATATCGAATAATTTGGCACATTTGTTGATGTGATACATCAGGTGTACAGTCAAACATCAAGGAAAAGTATTCCGATTCTTTAATTCTAGAAAGAATTTCAGTTCGAACATGGTTCCCTAAGAGTGAAAGAAATACATCTTGAATCTTATTAGATAAGTATGAAACAGACTCCTTCTTATGATTAGCAACATGTTCTGCGATGGTCATATTGTATCGGCTTAGTAATTCAATCAAGTTTAGAAAAATTCCTGCATTCGGATTACCAATAATTTCTTGCGTACCTCTAAGAGGTAAATTATTCTTTGCACAAAATAAAATTACATCCAACACAACACGTGAAATATTTCGCCATTTTCCCTTTTCTGTCTGTATTGCTTTTTGCAACAAATTGTCTATAAAACCACCAGATTTAAGTTTCTTTTCAAAGCATTTCCAATGGAGATACGCGTCGCGATGAATTACAGAAATTTCATGATCGGAAATTCGATTTAGATTTTTCCAATCTTTAAATCCTCGGCTTTGATTGCAGATGGCAGAAACCGTTTTACCTCCTTTACCAAAAGGTATACATGGAAAACAAAATATCGACAGAGATTTTTGAAAAACTGAGCCAGTTACGATGGACTCGCTCTCCATTGGAAAACATTAAAAAAAAAAAAAAAACATTCCTTTGAAAATCTCCGGCCATCCTCTGAAGCAGATTCCCTAAAATCTGCGTCTTCTCTTTGTTCTGGTCCATGTTCAATTAGAACACATCTGATCTTATCCGTAATAGGCGGCCATGAAGGAGGATCGTTGAAATTAATAGATTTAAATACCTATTTTTCTTGTTCTGTCGAAATTTTCTCGTATTTCAATTTCTTCTTCTTCAACTTCCCTTCCTTTTTCTTGATCTTCAATGGTAGTGTTTTCTTCAAATTGAATCGTCTTTTCTTGAGACTCCACCGGTATTGTCTCGAGTGAACTGCTTGTATTTGAAGTACTCGTTTTTTTTTCTAGCCAATTTTGCGACTCTATTACATTATGTTGATTGGTTTCATTTCTCAATTTTCTTCTTTTCCTATATTCAGCACCACTGGGTTTGCTTGACGCCATTAGTTCATCTGAAAAAGAAAAATTATATATTTGTAATGCAATCACTTTTGATTACATTGCAAATAAAAATGGAAAATAATATTGCAGTCGTAATATAATGTAACATACAGTGAAATATTTTTACAAATTTATATAATAGAAAACTTACATTAAGTTTAACGTATTTAAAATAATACCTTCTGCTCGCTGTCATACTAGCACACTGCACAAATAATGCACATTAATGTAGAACGAACATGCCCAAACGCGCGTACCATACCTCTTACTAGGGCGATATCATACGACGAAACGAGTGTATCTAGCGAGAGCGTCCGACGCAAATCGTTAGTTTGCATAAAGTATATGACGAGCATTGCAAGATACATCTGGCATTTTATTTTTTATTTTTATTTTGCAAGTTATTAATTTTCATTTTTCACCAATTTGCTGCCCTTTCCCATTGTTCACCTGAGGCAAGTACTTCGTTTGCCTCATCCTTGTCCCGGCTCTGATACCAATTAATCTAGTAAAAATAATTGACACATACCTCAAAGACAGATACATTCAGGTCAAAATAAATGAAACTGTGTCAACCAGATGCAAGATCCTAGCAGGTGTGCAGCAGGGCTCACTTCTGGCCCCTCTGCTATTTTCTATCTACATAACTGATATCCCTCAAAACCCAAGTTTTACAATCACTGCATTATATGCAGATACTGCTTTATTGGCAAGATCTCTCAGCCACAAATCAGAAGACTCCAAAGCAGTATTCATACACTGGAGGAATCCAAGCAAACCCCCAGAAGAGCTCAGCCATACTGTTCTCCAAAAAGAAAGTCCAGACCAAGGAGGACATACACCTGCTAGGAGTCAAGATTCCATGGCAGACTGAAGTCAAATATCTCGGCGTGATGCTAGACAAAAAAAAAAAAAAAACTTCAATTCACTAGTCATATAAAACACATAAGCTCGAAAACATCCAAAATAATCGCGCAACTCTACCCCGTGATCAACAGAAGAAGCAAACTGGATATTCGGAACAAACTACTCATATATAGGATGGTAATACTCCCAGTCATCACTTATGCATCTCCTGCATGGAGCCATACATCGGATACAAATATTCAAAAACTGCAGAGGATACAGAATAAATGCCTGAGAACGATTCCGGACACCCCATGGTTCATTAGAAACTCCCAAATTCATGGAGAAGTCAACATTCCCTACATCACATCGCTACTTCATGATCTAGCAGAAAATTTCTTCACCAAGACAAGCAATCATCCAAACCTGCTGATCAAGCATGCTTCAGACTTCAATGAAACAGAATTCTACAAATACAAAAGACCCAAGGCAATTCTATGCTCAACTGAACACAGCTAATCTCACTGCTCTTCCAGGGCGAACTTAAAGCTCAATAACTCTCCACTCAAAGAACTTCCCTCTCAGACAAAGGGGAATATGAAAAGCATACATGCTTCATCCATCAAACCAGTAACGTTCTGTGTTCTGCTACAAACGAAGAAATTATTATTTATTTTAGTTTTTCATTTTTTTTAAATACAAGTATTGCATATTGGGGGGAAAAAAAAAAAACGTTTCGAGCTGTTTTTTTTCTTCGATCTTGGATCCAATAATTGTACTTAACTACACAACACTACATATCTTGTTATTCTGAAAAGAAAAATAAATAAAAAAAATAAAGTTTTAAAGGAATTATTTCCTGTGAAATTTCTAGGGTTTCGTGTTCTATGACATTTATTTTCTGGTAAAATTTGTTTCTCCCCGCCCAACCTCTGGAGGACAGCCTCTGTAACACAGTTGGTGTTGACAATGATCTTTCGTTAGAAAGGCCCAGGTTCGATTCGGTGTTGGACGTAAATAGACTTTATAATCTCCCCCCCCCCTCTCTCTCTCTCTCTCCTTCATCTGAACTTGACTTAGCTAGTGTCAAACGGAAATGGCAGATTTTCATTCCGCATACCGAACAGAAGAAAACTCGCAATTACAAGCATAACAGGTGTATCATCAGCAGCTTCGGCCGTTTTTCAGACTACCTCAGCAAACTGAGAACGGATTCAGAAAGGAAAATGAAATCCATTAATAATAAATATGATTGAAGTTAAATAACATAGATAGAATATTATTTATTAATCACAATCTCTCTTTTTTTGTTGCCATTTCGTTCCGTTATTTATTAGACAAATAACGGAATTATACAAGAAAATTTATTTCTTGAACCTTTATTTCTCAAAAAGATCAACAAATGACGTTTTAACGACTTATTGAAACGTGCTTTTAAAGGACGCAAAGCAAGTCCTGGCACGGTTTATTCCAGAGATAGCTAGCACGTGAAAGTGATGACTGCATAGCTCACATCCATACAGGCACACGCGATCTGTAACTGACGTCACTATTTTGGAGTGACGTATCGTCACGCCTTTTTCTAAGAGGTTTATCGCGCGAACGTTTTACTTTTAGTGTGATCGTTGCACTGTTTAAAATTTTTTAACTGTATTCTAGTAGTGCAATGAAAGGCATATAAAATCAAAATAAAGCAAATACGAGAATATACTATCACCTTGTTTCTTTTTTAAACACCGTAGTAACCAAAGTTGACATCATGGCAGGGAATACAAATGTGAATGGTACCGAGAAAAGAAAAATATGTAGCAATGGAGAACATGAAAATAGCTTTGATAAAAAGGCACGACTTGTGCGTGTATGGTGCGATGGATGGTAAGTAAACTGTGCATTTCCGTTTATAAATTTCTAATCGCTAAATATATTTAAGATGCTAGCATCGATGCCAGCCAAACCTCTATGAACGGCGGTAGCTTAAATTGATTTGATCAAAACTAAGCTACATGTGTATCATTTTTCATATGAAAAATAGATGGTTACATCATATCCACGTACACGCAGATCCATTAATTCTTGCTTGATTACACTGTAATTTCTTTAATTTGTAATGCACAATAATGATGAAAGTGTTTGTGATTGTGTTTTCGAATGAAATTACGTTGAAGATATTTCGAGTAACAATTCAAAATGCAAGATAGTCGATTGTGATGGTACTTGGAGAACTCAGCCGGGAGATATACGGTTAAGTGGCATAACTGCAATTGTCAGCGACTCATAACTCCCTCAGCAATATCCACTCGTTGGATTCATGAATGCATTCATCAGTGAGTCTTCCAGCATTGTGCTGTTCTTTGGTACTGGTAGTTCCGTGCAATTCATGATATCCTGTTATACAAATGAATATGGCAGGGTTTATTTATGGTTCACTCGGAGATTATTTTGAAAATGGAATTTATTTTACACCGATTGTAACAAATTCACCTGAGGTCCAGGCAACGGAGAATTGTGATGAACTTTACTAGAATCAAGAAACGAAAATCCACTTGATTCATGCATACTTTTTTTTTTTTTTGTGATATGAAAGGAGAAATTTATCGTGATCAAAGAATTAACATTTCATGCTTGTAATTTCTACTTTCTCCATCATTTCTCTAGCAGTGTATTCATGTTTAAATTTAAAAGTGGGCTATGCAGGATGGCATTTTCCATGAAATAGAACATATATATTTATATTGTACAGGTAACTTAGTAATCATCATAATTTTTTGGTATACGTTCATGAACTAAAACATTATGACCACATACTTAGTAGTGTGTGTGTTGGACTTCCTTTGGTTGAGATAATTGCTTGCACCCTTCTTGGTATTGACTCCATTAGACTGTAGATGTCCTGAGGTATTCTGGACTAACTAGATAGAATAATGTCCTGTGGCCAAGAACTGAATGAAGCATTGGTGTTGACAAGCAGATGCCATGTTCCGCATGATACCACAAATGTTTGATGGGATTCAAATTGGGAGGATTAGACAGCCAGGAGAACACATGGAATGTTTGCATAATGTAAGCCTTATGACATGAGGCATTATCTTACTGGAAGAGTTCAACCATGCAATCTAGTGTTCATGTTTTGGCTCATAAGTGCATTTCTAGGATACCCTGATAGTATGATACAGTTAACTCAACTGCCTCCATAGTGCAATTGGAAGAACGATGGTACGTTGCACCCTTCAATTGGAAAAGGCCTAAGTTTGAGTCTTGTCATGATGGGAGGAATCTTTATATGGGCTTTTTCAGTTGAAGGTGAGTTAGCCGATCTCATAATATGGAGATAGCAGGGTTTTTTCTCCCAGAAACTCGGGTTTTTCATCCTGCATACAGACAAATCGGCCCTTCAGAACACACGCAATTTACAGACAAAAAATACTAGCTGTGGTGGATGGCGCTGATGCAGATGATTGGTAGTAGAGGTTCGGTGTAGTGGTGGAGATGGAGAGTTGTACAATAGGTGTCCTCCCACGATGAGGCTTTGGACTCCTTGGAGGTGTCACGAATAATAATAATCAGCTTATATTCTCTCTTCTAAGCCACTTCTAACTGCAGCCATGCACCATGAAGTCATTTTCGTGGGCTTTTTCCTGCCATTTTTTTGCTTTCAACACTTATATTGCTAATACTTTATTTATTCATTTAAAGCAACTATGCCTTAGATTAGTTCTGTGATACTAATGTATGGTTACTTACTTATTGGTATTCTTGAATAATATTCAGTGCAAGTTGTCTAGTCTCAAATGGAGATTTCATACTTTCTCCTCCCAGAAATTTATGTTTTATCCATTCAAAACAGACAAACTGGCTATGCAGTTAACAGACTCTTGGAATTACAGGCTACAACTTAAATTCCACTGTGACAGGGATAATTGTGTTTTCTCAGTTGTTCAATTTCTTCTTAATGGCATTTGTTGGTGGCAGATTAAAATCATCTGCCATTAATGATTGTCATTAGGTAGGTGGTAATGTTTTTTTGCCATTCAGTGTACAATCACTGCCCTGTTTATTGGAAGTGAAGCAACTTTAAAAAATGATGTGTGCTCTCAAAAGCAGTATTTCAGGATTGTCAAAACCTCAGCCTATCCATAGGCATATGGATAGGCTAAGGCAAAAACTTGGGCACATGCTCAAGACACATTCATTTTTTCCATGCATTAAGTACCCATAATCACAAACAAACAGACAAAAAATAAAGAATGGTATCTCCATATATATATATGGGGATACCATTAAATTCTCTTTATACAAATATATATATATACATATCTTTTTTTTTTAAAAAATAGATTTAATGACTTAAACCGAGATAACTATAAAGTTTTAGTGAGAATAATACAACTAGTTTCGGCTTATAACAGCCTTCATCAGTTATTCATTAAAGGAAGAGTATAGTAATAAACATTGAAGTATCTAAAAGACTGGGAATTACAGGTAAAAATCTAAAATCTATTGAACAATATATAGAGGAGAGCGACATCTCCTACAAAAGATTACGTGCAACTGCGTTGTCCAGTCATGTTCTTTATTCAAACAATCCTAATGATGATCTCCAAAGTCACTCCGTTTGGTGGGATAAATCAGAAAATATTTTTTGCTGTGGTGATGAGTTTGAGAGAAAAATTGTACAATCAAGGGAAATCATCCTGAATCCTGAACACTTAAATAGCAATTTGAGTTATAACATCCCAGATAGCCATACTGCAGTTATTCAATATTGGCATTCATGAGAAACCTGCATGCTTACACGCAATAAACAATAGCGCGGCAGTTAGAACAACTTAAAAATACAATGTTTTTGTTTCAATTATGTGTGGCAATTTTTACCTGTAATTCCCAGTCTTTTAGATACTTCAATGCTTATTACTATACTCTTCCTTTAATGAATACCTGATGAAGGCTGTTATAAGCTGAAACTAGTTGTATTATTCTCATTAAAACTTTATAGTTATCTCGGTTTAAGTCATTAAATCTATTTTTAAAAATGTATCACAACAACCGAGTAGAAATCTATGATTGCATATATATATATATATATATATATTACCATTAAATGTAAAAGTCTTCTCTCAAAAATGTACTCTTTAGTGTGGCACCTATTGGACTGGTTCTGGTTATAAATTGCAGCAACATCTCATTGCTTAACACAGGAGGTCAGTCCTGTTCTAATTTTTGTTGGATCAGTGACATATGTTTGGGAGCAAGCATTTCCCCATATGAAAATGAACAAATCTAATTAAATTGAATTGAATCTATAATTAAACATAATTAATAGTTATCTTCATTGTTTATTGCATATCAATATATTATCTGTGGAACCCTAGCATAAAGTTTGATGTAATTTTTTATTTCATGATGCCAATAAGTTCTTACTATATCATTAAATTTTGAATGAGTATGAACATTCACTGCCCCACCAATTTTGATCAAAGATGACCTTGCTTCTATCACTTTTCAGTGAAATCCAGTCCTCCGCCAACAAAAAAAAAGGTTGCAAATTGCTGTTCTAAGAGATATTCAGGTGAATATCCCCCCCCCCCTTTATATACCTCATGTGAGATGAACTGCTTGAAGGAATTCGTTTTAATACTTTATCAGCAACTTGGATGTGGTTACAGCCCAAGACAGGAGGATGTGGAGGAGATTCACCTAAAACAGTGACCCTACTTAAGTGGGACAAGCTGCAGAAGAAGGAGAGTAGTTTGGTTACTAGCTAGTTGTACTAAGAAGTAGGGTGGGGTCTAACAAACCCATGCTGCCTCTCTCTCAAAAGATTTTCTTTCTCATCAATCCACGTTTGTATTCTGTCTCTAACATCTTTACCCCTACACCCAATATATGTATACTGGCTTGTAGTTTGACACTACTGACTTCGATTGTCCCTAATGCAGTGGAACTATTTTTCCTTCTTTCCACCTTCTGGGATTTTTCTTGTTACCAGATGCACTGTCAACTGTTTGGTATATTTGTGTAGCATACCTGGTGATATTCCACAGCCTTATGATTATGAATGTCATTAATATTCTAAATACTTTCATTCTTTAACTGTTAGTCATCTGTCCTCCTTCCTATTGCTGTTCAACATCACTCTTTAACTTCCATACATGAAATACTCATTGAACATTTTGACTATATCTTCAGCAGATGTGACTTACGTTCCAGCAACTAAAGTCAGTCTTCCATATTCATCCATTCTTCTACTAGCAACATAACTGTAGAATTCTCTGCAGTTCTGCTTTACTGCTTCAGTCACTCTCTTTTCTGAGGGATACCTCAGAAATCCATCTGACAGAGGGGGGGGGTATAGTGTTCTTTATATCTCTTCCATTATGTTTTTTTTTCAGCAGCTCCTACATGATTTCATGATTTAAACATTCTGAACTTTAGGACTACATCTGATATTGCCATAGGTATTGAAAGTTCTTCCACTTGGTTATAAGGATGCCAAGAAATTATATTCTTGGTTTCATCCTTTATCCAAGTGTGAGCAAACAAAGTTGCTCATTGTATATAGAGTTACCAGATGCATTGTGGGATACAGTGCATCTGGTAACAAGAGGCTAATGACTTCACATCAATTGGCATAATGAAATGCACATATCTTTACACACATATATAATTGCATGCATTATGGAAAAGCCCAGATCTGTTTCAACCTTTATTGAGGTCTTTTCAGTGGGAGCCAGACACAAAGTGATACCAAGGTTGAAGTAATGCCGAAGTCATATTTCCATATACCAGTAGTCATATACTGACGAGACCTTAATAAATTTAGTTTAATCCTTTATCCAGTCCGTGCGGTTAGCTCAGTGGCTATGTGCTTTGCAACTATATGCATGGGAAAGGAGTGTCCTAGGTTGGATTCCCGTTGGTGACGTGACGAGCTTAAGGATCTTCCTCGGCCATGGCCAAGTTAGCCGGTCTTGTGTGTGGGTAGTAGGGTTTTCCCCCAGTTTATCCTGGGGTTTTTCATCCCGCAAAGCAGGCAAACTGGCCTTGAGAACTCAACACTACAGGACATAGGATGCACCGGAGCATAGGGCTGACTACCTTATCCTGTGAACAGTTTGCGGTCCAATGATTAATAAACCCTCGACACTGCAAGGTAAAAGAGGGTATAAAGAAGATGAGATGAGATCCTTTATCCAAGTGTAAGCAAACAAAGTTTGCACCTGAAGTATCTTCAGGACTGAGGCAACTCGTGGTAAAGGTGAACCAAGCTCTCATCACTCCTTGTCTCATAATGCAAAGCACATCTCCTTGCAGATGTGTAATGCTATGCATTAAGGGAAGGGCCACTACCCAGACTGGTTTCGACTTTTATTGCGGTCTCGTTGGTGGGAGCCAGACTCAGAAGTGGTGATACTAAGGCAGAAGCAATGGAGAAGTCATATTTACCTATACGAGTTGCCAAAAGGTATATCATGCTATGCACTGATGAGATCTCAATAAAGGTTGAAACCGGTCTAGGTAGTGGCCCTTCCCTTAATGCATAGCATTATACATGTCCGCAAGGAGATGTGCTTTGCATTTGCCCATGGCGGGATTTGAACCCACAGCCTTTTGGCTGGAGAGCAGATATCTAACCACTCGCCCAACCAGCCGGATATATAGATAAAAAATTAAATTTTCTGGATAACAATAAATAATATGATATAATTTTGTTACTATTTACTTTTAATGAGATGGATGAGCTTCTCGGCCTTGCAGAGTTGCTGGATATCTGGCTTAATGTTGGTCAACTGCAGTTGAAGATCGGCACGCATACACCAAGACGAATTCTGTATTTTGTTTTTATTTGAAAGAGCGATGAAAATCCTTTCTCACAGAGATAGGTTGTAGAAAACTGCATGACGATTTTCAATGCTTCTTCACATAATTCGGGAAATTCACTTCTCACTGAAGGCGAGAACCAGAAGTGAGCCAAACCACAATCACGGAATTTTCATTTTAAGCCCACTGTCCCTTGAAAGCCAACCAGCCTCAATTAGCTGCTCTTTTTTCGATAATGAAAGGTCGTTCTCGTGACTGCAAGCCTGAAATGGATCTTGAACCCACAGAAATTTCTTATAAAAGTTATTCGGAAAATATATTTCCAAATTCTGTTTCAGAGTTTTGAGATGGACACAAACCCTTTCCCAGTGGTTAAATTCTAAGCTAATAAGTTTTGGGGGCCCTATACAAAATAACCAATTGTATTTATCTTTTGAATCCCATCTGGGGAAGCTCCAAACCTCCCCGTCCCTTTCATCACGTGTTCATGATCAGGCTACTGTTGATATTGACTTTATATAAACATTCAAAACTGAAAACAATTGTTGAATAATAACACAATAATGTAGGCATAATTACCATAAATAAAGAAAAGTCACAAAACAGAAAAATGTTCCTACAAAATAACCAATTGTATTTACCTTTGAATGCGATCCACTTGTCGAGTGTCCAGCAAGTCAGCAAATCTTTCCTTTCGTTCAGCGTACTAATATTATCGCATTGCAACTGATGAGAATTCTGTTTTCTGTGGATTCGTTACAGACCTCTTTCTCTTCAGAAATACACACAAACTCATTACAAACTCGTTTTGTATTATCACTGTCATCCAAGCTATTTTTCTGTTTAAAGAAGGTACCAATGTATTTATCCATAATTGAAATACCCTACTTATTCACATATAACTTGCACCCCATTTTACTTTTCGAAAAAAGAAATTAAAAAGTTTTGCATATACTTTGCAAATGAAAAATAGCTGAAACACGTTCAGAGCGGGGCGATAGTAACTTGCTCCCGTAGTAAACAACACACGCTCCCCAATTGCCACTATATTGCAGAGGCAAAGAAAATAAGTACTTTTATTATGTCAATGAATAAGGTATAAGCAGTCTGTGTAATATATTTCTCAACAGATAGTGCAATTAGAGACAACTGGGATAAAAACGACACTAATTAATGAATCACATGTCCCCTCATACAGAAACTATGTTGTATAGACTCAAGCAAAACCATATGTTGCACCGGCAAACACAGTATCTAACTAAAAAAGTATTGCTATTAATTAGATTGTGCGAGTTCGCTTGGCAGCAATAAAATTCCACCGAAAGTGTTGAAATTCGTAAACGTGTTAATACTAAGATATATATATGTATATATATATATGTATATATATATATATATACATATATATATATATACATAATATATATATATATAAGCGCCTCCGTAGCGCAATTGGAAGAACGACGGTACATTGCGCCCTTCGATTGGAATAGGCCTAAGTTCGATTCTCGTCGCGACGGGAGGGATCTTTATCTGGTCGATTTCAATCGATGGTGAGTTAGCCGATCTCATACGGAGGTAACAGGGTTTTTTCTCCCGGAAACTCGGGTTTTTCATCCCGCATACATACAAATCGGCCCCTCAGAACACACGCAATTTACAGACAAAAATTACTAGTTGTGGTGGTGTTGGAAGTGGGCGGTAGATGGCGTTGATTCGTAGTAGAGGTAAGGTGTAGAGACAGTTGAAGATGTCCTCCCGCGATGAGTCTTCGGACTCCTTGGAGGTATCAGGAATAATAATAATAATAATAATAATATATATATATATAGTGAATGCTGTTATGGCAGTTTCACGTATTATTGGAATTCAGTTGAAGAGAGTTATCATTTCAACTCAATTGTCAGCTTGCTTTTTTTATCTTTTCGTCGTGTGATTTCCGAAAAATATATAAATACTGGGGTTAACTAACAACACATTTTGTCCAAGTATTACTTAGCACTTCTGAAGATATATTGAGCCTTGGTTGAAGGAGGAAAACCTTCAACAATAAAAATCAATAAACAACAAGTAATTGGTTAAAATGTGGTCATGTGGATAACACATGTTCACTTCAAATCTGACAAAACAGCAAGGGAAGGTGGAAGCAATAAAACCATATTGTTGTTCACTTCACCCCTCTTTTATTACTTGTTATTTTGCCGTTACAAATTAAAATAGTGGCAGAATGTTCATGGAATGATCATTATGCTGCTATTTTTTTTTTTTTTTTTAAGTATTCATTTTATTTCAATAATTTTTACTTATTTAATTTTAATTTGTTTTGTTTGGATAATTAAAATATATAGATTTATTTGGTTAATTTAAGCCTGTGGCCAACCTGTCCCATCATCATGGACCACCTGTAGTCTGCAGACCGTAGGTTGAGAAACACTGCTATAGGGTTCTCTCACCTTATGTAACCCCTAATTCATAAGTAGTATAGAAATAGAAGACATGACACAACATAAATAAAAAATGAATTTTAATTAGGAAAAGTATTTTGGAAAATTTTCTAGTGTTTTTTTGACTTTTTCTTTTTTTTTTTTGGGGGGGGGGTAGTCCCATCGGTCCCCTCCCTGGGTGCACCACTGAACCAAATATATAAAACTGCGTCGGCCATATGTGCAATGTGTGCGATGCACACAGGCACCAGGATAGTAAAGGCTCCAAAGAGGAGGAAATACTTTAAAAAAATGTTTTTTAAAGTGATTTTTTTTATTGAAAGAGGTGATAGTGGCGTGCTAATGGGTATAGGGGCGCCAACTAAAGTTTTGCACACAGGCGCTGGACAGTACTGGCGCACCCCTACTCCCATCACAACAAGAATTGAACTTGGGCCTTTTCCAATTGAAAGGTGCAACGTACCATCATTCCTTCAATTGCACTATGGAGGCATTTAGGAGGTTGTTTGATTGAGATGTTTGTGGTTAGAAACTTTTTTCCCCCTCCAAAGAATGCTGTGCAGGTGGAACAAAGCAATGCAAAAAACTGCAGTAGCCCATTCACTGTATGTTTTCTTACTAATCTTACCATGGGTATGAATGTATGTGAATATCTTTATGGGGGAGATGAATACTATTATGTGAAAAAATAAAAAAAAAAGATAAAATAAATTTTTAAAAATTTAAAATTAGTAGAAGTAAAAAATAAAAAAAAATGATCAAACTCTTGAAATCTTGCTGATAAAAATCGGAAATGAAAACTTATTTGCATTCTGAGAATGCTATCTGTCAGAATGCAAGTAATTGCATGTCTGAAGTGCAGTGAAAATGTCCCACAAAAAAAAAAAAAATCAAAAGGTTGACCTTTTGTGTTTTTGAGCCACATGAAATGAATTTTCATTTGGTCTTACTATGAACTGAAATTGAAAAGTTTGTTTCAGAAGAATAATAATCTCCATCCTCAGATAAAATGTACATTGGAGGAAGAAAAAGATAATTGATTAGCCTTCCTAGATATTGTTGTAATAGATTTCACGGTATGATATGAACACAGATGGATAAGAAAATAACTATTTATTAACTTAGAAGCTAATACTTCGCTGGTATTATATCCAGCATCTTCAGAGCACACAACACAAAGTTTGTTACAAAAGCAAGACAACCACAATCCGGTGTAACAGTGGGGCTAGTATAAGTAATTGCAGCCTGCAACACAAGACTAAAGTCCTAACATGGCACCATCTAGGTTTATAAAAAAAAATAAAATAAAATAAAATAAAAATTCAATGTTTTGACATAGTAATCCAAATGATAGTCTTAAAAAGTTTAAAAAATAAAATAAAAGTAATAAATATTAATTTGGTCTTAGGATAACTGTCTCCCAAATCTTTGGTAGATTTATACAGCCATACTTGTTAAGGTTTGGAGTATGTTTTAAGGCTTCTGTTGATTCCAGGAACAACCTCTCTGACTTGTAGAAGCTTCTGTGCATTACTTTTGTTTCTTTCCAATTGATCCTGTATGCAGGGATATCCAAAGCATGGTCTGCCAGACCCGACTTGCCATAGTGAAAGTGTCGGATATATTTTTTGTGTTCACTGAGGCAGATGTCCACAGTTCTTCCTGTCTGTCCATAGTAGGCTTGATGGCAAGAACAGGGCACTTCATAGACTCCTGAATGTGATAAAGGAGTGCATTTGTCCTTAGGTGAACGGATGAGAGTTGCTAATTTTACATAAGGTTTGAATACTGTGCGTAGTTGGTGTTTGTTAAGCACCCTAGATATCTTTTCAGATGTGCCTTTAATATATGGGATGGTGATAGTTTTGTTGTAGTCTTCTGTGGTAAATAGAGGGGATTTCTGGGTAGCATTTAGTATGTTATCTATCTTATGGGGATTATAATCATTGGTTAAGAAGGTGTGACGTAGGTGAGAAAGTTCAGCAGTGAGAGCAATGTCATTGGAACAGATTGCTCTAGCTCTATGGGTTAGTGTTTTTAAGATACCATATTGTTGAGAAGGGTGATGGTGTGATTGTTTGTGTTAGTATCTCCCTCTATGTTTGTGTTTTCTATAAACTGAAAATGATAAGGAACCTTCTGGAAGACGTGTGATCAGTGTGTCCAGGAAGGGCAGGCAGTCATTGGCTTCTAGTTCCATTGTAAAGTGGATTTTAGGGTGCTGGCTATTTAAATGCACTAAAAATGTATTCAATGTGTCTGGGCCATGTGGTCAAATAGCAAACACATCATCAACATAGCATAGCCAGAGACTAGGTTTGAGAGTGGCTGTGTTGATAGCTTCCCCCCCCCCCCTTAGCCAACTTCTATGTAGAAGTTAGCTAAGGAGGGAGAAGGGGGGGACCCATAGCTGTCCCATCTAATTGTTTGTATATTTTCCCTTTCCATGTAAAATAACCTGCCTGTACTGTGAATTTGAATAGCTGAAATATATCTGGGGAAAATTGTGAATTTAGTAAGTTAAGTATTTCAATCAGTGGTACATTAGTAAATAATGAGGTGATATCAAACTCACCATTAGGTCTGAACTATTTAAGGTGTGATTTTCTAAAATACTTTTTAGGTGGGTAAAATTTTTAACAAAAGAGGGAGAATTGTTTGTAATTTGGCTAAATGTTTAGCTAGTTTATATGTAGGACTGTTTATACTATCTTGCTGAGAACTTCTCAACAATATATGTCTGTCATGTCACCCCCCCCCTCACCCAGTCCACCAAATATCAAATTTGGCGGCTTTTTCCCTGCTGGTTAGCTTCCTAGATATTCTTGCTTAAGAAATAGATGACACTTACCTTATCAGTATACTACATTCCTACTTCTCACATTTGCAGAAAACTCAGCACATCATCCATTACAGAAATATTGTTATTAATATTGTGATTAGATCTCCATGGCAAGCAAGAGATTATTGGGAGAGTTCACTCTGAGTCTAACGAAGTCAATGATATCACACCTTAAAAATCATTCACTTTGTGTATGTTCATCCTGAACAGGCAGGCAAGGTATTCCATGTACCCATTACTCTTCATGCTTAAAAACCTACTTCCTTCCTTATACAGCTTCTAGTTGATATGGTCCCTTGTCCTTTCTCTTCCCCTCTCTCTCTCTCAGTATCCATTGATTGAGAATTTCTCAACAATATATGTCTGTCATGTCACCCCCCCCCCCCCCCCAGTCCACCAAATATCGAATTTGGTGGCTTTTTCCCTGCTGGAAATGCAGTTTTCATCCTATAGAACATCACATATTGGCGTGAGATATGTAATTGATAGATATTTACTAGCATTGTTGAATAATGTACCTACTCTTCAGCCAAAGAGGCTTTCATGGACAATTTAAATTGCACTTAAATTGTCCATGTGGACAAGGACTTTTGTGAATGTCTTTTCAGGTGACAATTTTATCACCTGTAGATCACTGGCTTGTTTATTGGAAGTCTGAAGTGCTAAAAAAATATTATGTTTGGTCTCCAGAGCAAGAAACCAAATTAGGAGGACCCTGACATGCAGAAATAGATAGGTTATGATGCCATTGTATAACGCCTTACATGGATTATCGTGCACAGATTTGGTCACCAGGTTTTCATGGTGATGAGGATATGTTGGAAAGGGACCAGAGAAGATTCACAAAGGTGATCAGTGGTCTTTGGAATGTGAAATACAAGGACAGATTGAGAGAATGTAAGTTGCAAAATCTCATGAATAGGAGGAAGAGGGGCAGATATGATTGAGACATAAGCTAGACAGGAATTGTTATCAGGTAAACATGGAAGAAATTTTTCTTAGAATAAGAGGAGGGAGGGTAGAAAAAGAGGCCATCGTTGAAAACTATATAAGGAAGGTGTGAGGAGAAGGTTCTTTGCATGGAGAGTGGTTGGTGAGTGGAATGCATTTCCTGAGTGTATCGTGAATGTGGACACATTAAATGTGTTTATGATGTGATTCAATGAGCATTGTGTGTAATAGTGTGTACCTCCCACGATGAATCTCTGACCCCATGGAGATCAGATATTAATGATAATAATAATGAAAGTCTGTTCAAATCTTCCTGAAGAAAATTAACATTAAAAATAATAATATAAAATACTCCTTATAATTTTCCCAGTCTACATCATCAGCAAACAGTGGAACATCCCCAGTCAGTCCACATGAAATATCATTAAAAAATAAGTTAAACAGCAGGGCATGAACAGATTCCTCAGTGGGAATGCCATTGGTTTCCTTCCTTTTTTTTTTATTTTTATTTTTCGAGATACTTCATAATACTGCTGCCTGGTTGGCGGAGGTGTTAATACACTTTCTGTCCAACCAGAAGGCTGCAGATTCGAATCCCACCTTGCATATGGGGTTTTGTTGTTATTATTATTATTATTATTATTTGACACCTCCAGGGAATCCAAAGACTCATCGAGGGAGAGTGTACCAACAGCATCGAACGATTGGCCCCCATCCAACTACTAACCAACTACTTTTGTGATTGTCTTTAGGTGCAAGATGAATTTCATTGCTCACTTCCCTTCCTTCTTGGAGGCTTGAAGTAGTTTGAAAAAGTTCCATGTTTAGTCTCTGGAGCAGGGTTTCTGAACTATGTAAAAAATAAATAAATAAATATACAAAAATTATTAAAAAATTCCCCCCCCCCACCATGGTACTAATGTACTATAGTTCTGCAACCTTTCATCAATGAGATTCATATAAAAAAATATATAGCTTGCTTGTTTTTTTCAGCAAACCAGTCTCCAATCCATCCCCAATTAATTTTGTTTTGCTGTTACTGCCCTCAAGCACAATGGACAGATGTGATAATGAAAGACCTATAGCAATTGGATGAACACGTTACATGATGCAGCCTATGACAGTCACATGGAGAAACCTAGTGATGGCAGCATGAGACCTAAATTGTCCATTAAGCTGGACAATTTAGCTGGTAAAGGAGGATTACTATTCCAGATAAGTAGCTAATCCTTCATGATCTGCATATTATCTGACCTAATACGCTGGTTACTTCAGTTGTAATTTTACCCCTACCCAGCTCACGTTAAATATTGATGTACATAACATTATCTAAGGATAAAACTGATTTGATTATTTAGGTTATGTTATTCCTGACATTATTTTTCTCTTCCAAATTCTGCATCAATGTTATGGACTGATTGCTTTCTTTCATACCCAAAGTGCTCTCTATGCCCCCTTGATTTTTTGCTAGAAAGCTGTAATTTTGAGTGTCTACTGAGAAATCTTCAGGTTGTTGGAGTATATTGGGGTATATTGCCAGCCTGGTTGGGCGAGTCGTTAACATATCCGCTCTCCAGCCAAAAGGCTGTGGGTTTGAATCCTGCCGTGGGCATGGATGGTTGTAATTGTCTGTGAAAATACTAGTGGTGGTGGTGGGCAGTAGATGACGTTGGTGAAGTTACGATTCATTGTAGTTGGTGGATTGGTGGAAGTGGAGAGATATGAAGTGGATGTCCTCCCATCGATGAATTAGACTCTCTAGAGGTGTCACATAATAATAATAATAAAAAATTCCCAATCATATACAAAATATGAATCAGAATTAATACCATTTTAACATATTTCTCTATGTGTTCTCATGTTCTGTCATCTGTCTCATAGCCTAGATGTTCCACAAATTCACCCTATTTCTAAAAGTAAGATAATGATGTAACAATTTAAAAAAAAAAGAAAAAAAGATGCATTTTATAATAACAATCTTGTATACCAACATTGATCATTTTCACAACAGCCATTTATCATGTGTACTAAAAACATGAAAATGTCTTCTACATGTTATCCAGTTGAAATTGTTAATATTTTATTAGTGATCTAAAATACCAAATGTCACTAAATTCTTCCAAGTCAGGAAGATAATTTATTATTTGTTACCAGTATGGACTCTTCATTTTTTGAATTTTCAAACTCATCTTTTTTTTGAATAAATAATATATGTAAAAAAGCCAAACGGCTATTTTTTCTGGCAAAGTTAATTAAATTAAGGGGATAAATATAATATACTGGCTGTAAAATAATAAGGGATTTTTATCCCCTTAATTTAAAATAATATATGTGTGAAAAAAGAACCTTTTAATCAGATATCTTGATGACCTAACTGGTATGGTCACCGCTTCTTTTGACTTATTCCATCTGTCCTTTGAAGTTTATTTCAGGGAAATTACTGAGCCCATAGAACAGTTGGTTTGACAGTACCATTCAGTCGAAAGATTGGTTTGAATCCCATCTAGGATGTGAAGAGCCTTTATCAGAGGCTTTTTAGTTGAAGTTTAGTTAGCTAGTCTCATATGGAGATGGAAGTTTTCGTTTTTTTTCACAGGAGGTTTTTCATCTTGCAATCAAGCAAACTAGCCAGAGAACATACTACCTTATTCTAAGTTATGGTTACAAAATCCAAGGATGCTTTGAAGATCATGGGTGCTTTAAGAGCCTGCTAGAACCACTAATGATAATGAAATTCTTGAGCAGAATTTTTTGCTATTTCACTGCCCATGGAGGCCTATTTAAATTACCTGAGTATGTTATGGTATAATGAAACATCTTAATTCACCTTATTTTTGATTGTTTTTAAGATTCTTTAAGTAATCATTATATATAAATACTTTAAAATTTTATATGCAGTAATTGACATTAATTTTATTTGTAAATAGCACTAAATTTTTAATAAATGGTATTAAAATATTAACTGCTAAAATTTTAATATTGTTTATTAGGATATCCACTAAAATTTAATTTTCTTACTGATCAGTTCATCAACTGTGTTTCAGCCTGCTTTATTATGTACATCCTTTAATTTGACTAGCTCTTACTTTTCAATCTGTAAAGAAGTTCTCATTGAATCAGCCATAAGTGAGTTTTTTTCTCTGTCTCTTTCTTACCATATTTGCTAAGAACTACTGTTTTCCTTATTATTTAAGAAAACTTCTCATTCTGTTTAAGGTAATTGTACCTTCTTAGATTACCTCTGTGAAATTCTTCTCTGTTATCTTCATTAGATGCAGTTTGAAAATTATATAATACCTGTTAATTTATTTTGTTACTTTATCCATCTATATTAGTGTTTCAGAGATATATCAAAGAAGCCAAAGAAGAAGTGGATCACACAGGAGACATTAAAGATAATTCAGGAAACCTACAGGCAATGGACAATATATGAAGAGTAATTCATTGAGCCTTTCCATAAAACTGAGACTGCTGGTAACATGCATAAAGTGCTCTCTGTGGTTATGAGACATGGGTAATGGTCCAAGACTCTGTCAGACTAATATTGGCTATCCAAAAAACATGTTATAGAAATAGTCTATGAATTGAATAGGTGCAAAAGGTAATAAATGAACTATACAGTTAAGTAACCTGCAAAGAGAATCTAATACATAAAATAATTTGAAGGAATTATTTTCTCAATTATACCAGTGAAACAAACAGTCCCAGAGATAGAGAAACCAATGAAGAGGTGGATGTCACATGAGACATTAAAGATAATTTGAGAAAAAAAGAGCATTACAGATTAGGAGAGAGATATCTGTGGAAATGAAAGAACTGTATAGAGTGAAATGCAATGGAGTGAAGAAGAAGGTGGTTAGAAGAGACAAATCATAATGGCCAGAGGAACAGTGCGAGGATATCAATAAATACTGTGGTAAATACAGAAGAGAAATATATAAGGTGATCAGAAGCATTAGTGAGAAATGGAGCCCAAAACAGATGACCATTAAAGATGAAAATGTTGAAATCTTGATGAACACAGAAGAAATAGAAGAGAGAGATGGACAAGATACTACTCAGAATTATATACGACAGGGAGATATTGAGGTCAAAAACAGGTTTAATTAATGAACATTTTGAAGCATAGATGACAGTAGAAAAATTAAATCCTTGATGCTTTGTACAATGGAGTATAAACAGAATAGAGTGGGCAAGGTGAGAGTGGGTAGATGATGTGAAGGAGTGGTGTGGAAAGAGTTTGCGGGATTTAAGTCATCTGGCAATGGACAGAGAGAAATAGAAAAGAAAATGGCAACATCAAAAACCAATGGACATGGGACCCAGGGAAACTGATGATGATGACTTGGCATTACTGGAATTTGTCACTCACAGTAATCTACCATTTAGATAAGTGAAGTACAGTTAACAGTGCTCTACTGTAAGTTGGTTAATTGAACTATCAATGTTTTAAAGGTCAGATAAATGGTAGATTACTGTGTATTTAAACAAACAGACATGATCCAACTTTTATTTAGTTGGATCATGTCTGTTTGTTTCTTATTATCGTCGTATCCAGTGGTGACTGATAGGCAAACCTGTACTACTAAGAAAGAGTGTGGCAAACACTTTTCCTGAACTCAGAACTTGACCTACAGATATGAAGCATTATTCGCATCTGTAGGTCAAGTTCTGAGTATCTTGTATCTCAGAAAAAAAAAAATTGTAATGAAAAAAAAAAAAAAAAACAGAGAGAATGCTTCAGTTTTTTTTTTTTTTTCCTTGCAATGTGAGCTGACTGATTAGTAATGATTGAATTGCATTCTCCACTTCACCTAGTCATGCTGAATAGAAATGGTGAGTATTTCCTCCTGGAAAACAGTAAACTGGCAATGAGTAAATGCAATTTACAGACAGTACATTATCACACATTATTACATTAGCATCACAGCCTTAGTTGCTTCTGCTGTAATTGTAAACAAACAAGCACTCCTAGCTATTAGATTTTTCTGGCTTATGAGCATTTTCATTGACAAGTTTCCTCAAAATGTGAAAAATTATTTTATGGATTCTTACATGAGGAAAAAAAAAGGTTTGGAATTACTATCTTTATGCATGTTATGACTATTCACTGTTTTAATTTTCCTCAGAACTCTTATATTTGTTTGTAGTCTTCCATCATGGATCAGCTATTTTATTTACGAAACTCTTAGATTCACATGTTAAAATTTTGAATGTAATCACGTAGGTGACATTCAGTGGCTTAATCTTTGCTAGGGAACCAGCCAAATATGGACCAAGAGAGAAATTAGCCAAAGCATGGTATTCAAAATTTTATATTGATTTGAGCATTTTAGTGATAGCATTTTCTGCTTTCAGTCTGTAGATTCCAATCCATCATGTCACAGATGTTTGTGAATATCTTTGTTGGTAGCAGATGATGTTCATCATTCAATGCAAAGCCACTTATTGGATATCTGAACTGCCTTGAAAAAAAAAAAAAAAATCATCTTTAGTTTCTCTTGAACAGGAAATCTGCTTAAGAGAGCCATTATCTAACCTATTTTCCATGACTAAAATAATGTGTTATAGGTTTATAGATTTTGTCAATGGGGTAGTCATGAAAATGTTTTTATGTACTTATTTTTTTAGCTGTTGGAAAGCCCAATTAAATATGCTTATATAGTATTATTTATGAAATATATTGACTGAATGATAATTACTGAATAAGAAAAAAAATATAAGTTTGTATTTTTTATTTATTTCAGCTATGATATGGTTCATTTTGGTCATGCTAACCAGCTTAGGCAGGTAAGACTGTATATTTTATGAGTTAATTTCTTTTCTTATTTTGAAACTGTATATCTACACATGATGTAAGTAAAAAGCGTTTTTTTTTTTTTTCATACTTTATAAAGTATGAAGTCCTGATTAATCTGATGCAAAAAGGTATGCCAAAGGAAATGATTGTCTTGGTTGGTACAAATGATTTCAAGAGGAGAGAAGTATTCTATGAGGGAGGATATCAGTGATTTGTTAGAAGAGACAAAAATTGAGTAAGAAGGTGAAAATTGTAAGTCTCCTATGATAGAGGCAAGCTGAGGAGGGCATTGATAGCACCCATGAACCGAACAAGAGTGAGAATGACCAAGTGAGGAATCTGGTTTCTCAAGCAAAAATATTGAATTGGGTAGGCAATTCAGAAAGTAAAGGTGAGTTGGGGACTAAAGAGACATTGCTGTTTCTATATACTAATGCCAGTAGTATCATGAAAGTATCAGCGAAAAAATATTATTAGAATGTCAAAATGGATTTAGAAAAGGATGGTCTACAATGGATGCAGTTTTCTGTTTAAAACTACTTATAGAAAAAAGAAGAGAATTTAATTTAGAAACTCATCTTTTGTTTATAGACTACAAAAAAGCATTTGACAAAGTAAAAAAGATATATACTGTTTGATATATTACAAAGAATAAATATACCTAATATTCTGCTACATGCAATATTAATATATAATGAAAAATAATTAAATAAAAATACAGTAGACTCTCGACTATCCGGCCTAATGTGGCGGAAGGGCAGGCCGGATAACACAAAAGCCAGATAGGCCGGAGTTCTAGGCCTACCTTTTCACACAAATGTGAAAAGGTAGGCCTAAGATGAAAGAGTCAAAACTTACAGTTTTTAGTTTTTGAAAAAGTCCTTGATAGATAACTGCTTCACCCTTTTAGCCCTCTTCCGCGACTCAATGTCCCTCCACTTACGCAAGCAGATGATATCAGTTGGCATCACTTCCTCCTGCTCACTAATGTATTGCAGCGCTGCCTCAATCGTCTTGAACCCTTTTGAATGTGAGATGAGATTTTTCCTGTCATCTAAGGATGCCTTCTCCTCCTCTTCTTCTTCCCCCTGTGTCACCATTTCCACAATATCGTTGTCAGTTATTTCATCAACTTCGTCGTTTGACATCCGTTCTGTAATGTCCTCTGCATTGACATCGTCACAGCTCGGTACATTTTTGAGCAATGAAACAAGTTTATCGTTTTCATCTTCCACTTCGGTTTCACACATGGTTTAAAGGCTGAAATGTCCACCTTCATGGTCCAAAAGAATTTTCCAAGACTTTACAAGTGATATGTTTCGAATCTCTTTACTAACGTAACCAGGAACGGTGGCAAATATTCTGCACTTGTGGAAATCCGATACACAACTGACGAAGCGGGGAAATCCGCACTTTGCATGTCTCAACTTGTGTTATGCACATGGCATGTAGGAGGATTGTAGCAGATGCCCCTTGCAACCTTGGCAAAGTAAATTACAGTACGTATTCCTCATTTTATCACGGAGAATTACTGTATTATTATAATTCTCCATGATAAAATCCGGGCTCTGGACAGTACGGAGGCCAGATAGTCGAGAGTCTACTGTAAATGAAAAAAAAAGTCTGAAAAACAATCTATAAACCAAGGAGTAAGACAGGAATGCCCTGTCTCCAACACTTTTCAATATTTACATTAATACAGTGGAACACCTTAAACAATCCAATATGGAAATTTCCTGGAATAACAAAATTAATATGCTGTTATTTGCTGGTGATCAGGTAAGAAAGACAATTTACAAAGAGCAATGTATAATTTAAACTTATGGCAGAACAGTTTGGAATGAAAATTTCCATAGATAAAACTAAAACAATGGCATTTTGTGAACAAACTCCAGTTAGAAATAAAATAATACAATAATAGAACAGATAAATACTTTCAGTTATCTTGGATGTGAAATATCATATGAAAGAGAAAAAGACATAAAATTAAAAACTTCAAAATTTTTACAGATTATAGGCCTGATAAATAGAACGCTCAATCCAAATATATTACAAAAAGAAACACGCTTGAAAATATACAATACTTTAGTAGTGCCCACATTATTATGGCAGTGAAATTTGGGCAATAAACAAAGAATAAAAACAAGTGAAATGAGATTTATGAGAACTGCAAAATACACATTATTAGATCAAAAAAGGAATGAAGACATTTTAAAAGAACTAAAAACAAAATCAATAGAAGAACAACTAAACAATTATAAACAAAAATGGGTAGAACATGTAAACCGAATGGCCCACCCAATATCCTAAATAAATACTAAAATATAAGCCAGTTGGAAAGAAAAGGCAGGGTATCAAAAAAGGATGTTGGATGGATAATGAGACTGGAACAGACCAGTTATAGTCTATACCCTAGTAATTAATTAGCGTTATGATGATGATGATGAAGTATCAGGAACAAGAGAGAGAAGTTTTTGGCATTGGTTAGTGAGACTTGATGATGTAGTTACAGGGATGGAATGTGAAGAGTTTGGTGTTTTCAGGGAAGATAGAAATGATAGGATGGGGGGTGGTACTGCTGATAATAGCAGATAAATTGCAACCAAAGGGAATAGGAGACAGGCAGGAGAGTGGGTGTTCATTTGAAACAATCTGATGTGAGATTAAGACTAGTAAGACAAAATATACAGGTGGTTGTTGCTGTAGGCCAGGAAGTTCCACAGATGATCTGGAAGACATGCATTGCCAAATTAGTATAATGAGTGCAGGTTGAGTTATTATTATGGGGGACTTCAACTATGGAGATATAGACGGGAAAGAAGAAAGATCACATGACAGAAAGGAAATAGAATTTATACCTGCTGAGAGATAATTATTTAAGGCATCATGTGATGAAGAGACTAGCAGTGGGAGAGTATTGGACCTGGTCATAGGATCAGAAGTGCTATCCATAACTAAGGTACAACATTGCCTCCAATTGGTAAAAGTGACCATGTGGTCTTGACTTGGGAAATTGTAAAACATGAGGAATATTCTATCAGGAAGGGGTATCTGTGGAATGACAAAGCAGGTGATTATGACATGCTTATGAAGAAGCTTAAATCTGTACCATGGCATAAAACACTGCTGGGTAAGGATGTTAGCAGTGCATGGGATATAGTTAAGGGTCATCTAGAGAAAGCAGTATTAAATTGTATACCTAGAGTAAGGAGGGTTAATCAGGTAGAAGTTAGATGGATGAGTAATATCATTAAACATGAGCTGCAGAAGAAGAAAATGCTGTGGAGGGTATATAAAGAGAAAGGTGACAAGCAAACTCACAAACAGTGCAAGGCTCAGGCAAGAAAGGTGACCAGCATGGCAAGAAAGGTAAAATAGAATCTAACTGAGCAGGCCAAAGGAAATCCCAGAGTTCTTTCATTATGTGGCAAGTAAGAGGAAGAATCACTATGAAAGATTAACCTTAATGAGTGATGATGATCGCAAGGAGACGAAGCAGATAAAATAGTCGAGTTACTGAGTGACCACTTTGCAAGCATATATCTTCCTAGTGAGATTACTGCTTTAACTTATGTAACAGACACTAATGTTCCCACATTAGTGTCTGTTACATAGGTTGAAGATGTGGATGAATTGGAGGTTCTTAGGATATTGCAGAATCTCAATGTCAATACAGCTGTTTGGATTAGATGAGATATCAGCTAGGGTTTTGTGAGAATGTGCAAGGGAAATGACCATGTCTTTTACTAACTTTTTATAATAAACAGCTGAGTTGGATAAAGTAAAAGGTTACACGATGATTTTGCTGGATTTTGCAAAGGCACTTAACATAATACCACATGGAACTCTGTTACACAGATTAGAAGAAATGGGGATGGATGCGACACTGGTTAAGTGGATAAGAGGGGGTGGTTGTTGGACAGATATCAAAAAGTTGCATATGGAGAGGCAGAATCAAGGCAAAAACAGGTGACTAGTGGTGTGCTACAAGGTTCAGTGCTGTTGTCATTGCTGTTTAATTTTTTTAATCGTTCCAATTTGTTCTAATTAATTTATGTACAAATTAAACAGATTGCTGTTTAATTTGGAAATATAGGAAATAACCTGAAAGGAAATATTCAGTTGTTTTGCTGATGATGTGAAATTAGTTACAGAGTAATAGTTAATCAAGGCAATGTGGAGAGCTTGTAGGATGATTTAAAGAAGCTGTTAGTATTGTTAAAAGTTAATGGGTGTCAGTTTAATTTCGAGACATGTAAAGTTATGCATTTTGGGATAAATAGATTACAAGCTGTGTATCATATTGGTGGCACTGTAAATGTTCCAGGAAATAGATGAAGCTAGAGATTTAGGGGTGGTGGTAGACAGGGGGTTAAAGTTTAGAGGACATATTGCTAAAGTAGTCCATAAGATTACTTGGCTATTGAAGAACACATTAACAAGTAAAGATAAGAAGTTGTCATTCCTCTTTATAAGGCCTTGATACATCCACATCTGGATTACTGTGCTGAAGTCTGGTCCCCTGGGTTTTTTGGGGATGAGGAAGCAGTGTAGCGGATTCAGATGCTAGTGACCAAGATGGTGAGTGGCCTGTGGAATGTTCCCTATGAGGATAGATTGTGGCTGTATGGATTGCAGAAATTGGTTGATAGGAGAATAAAGAGGAGATGTGATAGAAACATTTAAGTTGTTAAACGATTTTATAGGATAGATGTAGGGAAAATGTGTCAGCACCTAGCTAGAGGGACCAGAACAAGTAGTTATCTCTGGAAATTGAATAAAAGTGTGGTCATTGGTGGTGTGAGGACTAGATTTTTTGCTTGGAGAGTGGTGAATGAGTGGAATGGGTTCAAGGAGCAGTATGATAGATTTGGTCTCCTGTGAATAGGCTTCACACTAATTGGAGGTGCCCATATATAGTTGTAATATATATTTTTAATTATATTACAACTATATTACAACTATATTTAATAATTTTTTTTTATTGCTCTCAAAAATATTTACATCTATACCATAATCACCTTATGTGATATTCCAACATGTTATTTTACGAAGTACAGCAATTAAGTCCTGCAGATTATGGTTCATTTTCCATATTACAGTTCTATATAAAAAAAAAAAAAAATTTAAATCAATAATTTTTATTATTAAAATTATGATTATATATTATGTGTTTACACCACATATTGTTCTGTTTTTTTTAACAATGAAATTCATACAAATTTTCCTTTTTTTTCTGTGTAATGTATTAATAATAGTTACTGTAATTGGTAATTTATAGTTGCAGTTGGATAGGATTAAATTTTTTCAGTATTTATACAATGACAATAAATTATATAAATTCACAATTTTGGCTTTAATGTAGTTAAGTGCTGTAACTACTTCACTTAATGTAATATATGGATTTTATTTTTATTTTCTTTGTGTTGATCTCATTTGAGATATAACTTAGCTTGCTTCCTGAAAGCTTTTTATGAAGCTTATCTGAGGAATAATAATAATAATTGAATGCCATCTATGTTGGAAAAAGAGAGAAAACAAGTATTAATTAGATCTTAAAATGACTGTCTGTCAGATTTTTGATATATTTATACAGCCATACTTGTTGAGGTTTGGAGTATGTTTTAAAGCTGCTGTTGATTTCAAAAACAATCTCTGACTTATAATGACTTCTTTATAGCACTTTTGTTGTCTTCCGTTTGATCCTGTGTGAAAGTGTATCCAAGGCATGGTCTTCTAGACCTGACTTGCCATAACAATAGTGCCAGATGTATTTTTTGTGTTCACCAAGGTGGATATCAATAGTTCTTCCTGTCTGTCCATAGTAAGCCAGGTCATAAGAACAGGGCACTTCATAAACACACAAAATGTGTTTGCTATTTGACCACATGGTCCAGACACATTGGATTAATTTTTAATGCATTTAAATAGCCAACACCCTAAAATCCACTTCACAATGTAACAGAAAACTAATGACTGTCTGCCTTTCTTGGATAAACTAATGACACAGTTTCCAGATGGTTCCATATCTTTGTCTGTTTATAGAAGATGGTTTGACTGTTTACAGTCAAACCATCTTCCAGCTCAACAGTATGGTATCCTAAAAGCACTAATTCACAGAGCTAAAGCTATCTGTTCCAAAGACAATGCTCTTATTGCTGAAGTCACTCACTTGCTCACACTTTCTTAGCCAGTGGCTATAATCCCCATAGGATAGATAAAATATTAAAAGCACTGATCTAGGCACTAGATCAGTGCTTTTCAGCCTTTTAATACTTAGCACCTTTTTGTAACTTTCATGAGGGTAAAAGTTACATACCTTACGTATGACAATAAATTTAATTGAAATCACTTTTAATTTAAGATCCTTGAACCTGATACTGAGAAACTAAATGTTAGGTATTTGGTTCGATTTTTGTAAGAACAAGCAGAGTTCTCCTCTTTCAGTGATTTTCAGACAGTTTCTGTGTTTGGTGACAATATGATTCACAGCACTAAAGACTGATTCCACTAGATATGAGGTAGGGAAAGGTAGGTATCAGTAAATTAAATATAATTTTCCACATATTTGCATATAAGGCAGGCATTTCTTTATTTTGCCAGAGTTTTTGCTATTCACCACTATTGAAATTCAGTTTATTCTCTCCATCATATTTAAGTTCTAATAGTTCTTCTTCTTGACATGTTATATCAGCCTCAGCAGCATTTGCATTAAAATGATTCAAATATGATTCAAATATCACTTAATCATTCTTCCATATCCAATTTAAGTTCATTGAGATGACTACTGAACCTTTCAATCTCCTCTGGAGTTACATCATCTTTTATTGATGGCAATTCCAGAAACTGATGAAATTCCATATTCAAAATATTATGATGACAGAAAATATCAAGTTTTTGATAAATAATGACACAACATTTTTGCAATTGATAAATTATATATTGGCTCCTTGAAGCTATAAAATTTCATTAAATTTCTTAAAAATGCCTGCCAAATAAAACGCATTATGCTTTATTATTTTTAATTGTTGACAGAGATGTCTCATTTTCACTTTCAGAAAACTGTATGACACTCTCATATAATTCAACAAAACAAGTCAAGTGTGCACCTTTTGAGAGCCAATGAACTTCTGTGTGTTACATTAACCTAATAAATTTCTCAATATTGTCCTGGCACAGCTGCCAAAACATTCTATCATTTTTGGCATTCGATTTTTATCTTATTTATAGTCCTAAGTATTATACTTAATGAAGATTGAAGGCTTGTATTGAAATGTTTGCCTACAAGGCGTTGCCTATGTACCACACAATGAGTGCACAAAACGTTTGGTACTTCCTCCTTTAAATAAGCAACAAAACCAAATAGTGACCTATCATTGATGGTGCTCCATCAATAGTGCATGCAACAATATTGTTCAAGGGTATATTATTTTTTGCAAAGTATGATTTCCTAGCAGTAAATATTGATAATCCTTTTGTATCTAAAATATGATTTAAAATGAATAACATTCTTCTTCCAATGTATGTGTGTGTACTGTTTTCATTTAGGTACTGTACATATGCCATCAGTAAAGCATTATTATCTACAATGGTAGACTCATCCTACTACATGGAAAATGATGAGCTTTGGAGAATAGCTATGAGTTTATTTTCATCATTAATCCATTTTGTCAATGCATTGCCTTACTGTTGTATTGCTAAGGGGCAATGTTTTTATAACTTCAGTTGGATCCTGATGCATTACTGTTGAGATAAATTCTTTGATAGAGGATATTATCAAAGTTTTTTCAATGTTATTGCTTTTATCACTTTTTGTAATTAATTGTGATATATGATAAGCTGCAATTAATTCATCTTCATTCTTTGCATTTTGTTTCTTGAATGATGCAGTTATTGTAGAATGATTTTGAAATCTTTCATACAGTTCTTGAAAATATTCATTGGGGTTATCTTTATCTTTTTGGATGCTTTCTAGCAAGATGTCCTCACAATCGACTTGGTTTCATTGTTTTGTTAGAAAATGTCTTGTGGCACAGTAAATGCATTGGAAGCTGTTTGTTTGTAATAGATTTAATGAAACCTATTATCAGATACTCTAGTAAATAGCCACAAGCATATTTCTTTTTTTTTGAGACATGGCTTCATTATTTGTTGCACAAATTATTCAGATCACAACACAATAATATTAATAATTGAGTACGCGGCAACAGCACAATTCGTGGAAACAAAAAATTTCCTACCGGGCATCCCGTGCTCTCATAAAACAAGCCATAAACAACAGATTTAAAAAGAAGCGACAAGCATATTCATGCATTCATAAAACAAAAACAGATTGAAAATGCTTCTGACCCCAAACGAATGGGCAGTCTTTTGGGATAATACCCAATCTCACATCAACGACTACACGTTATTAATAGAAGCTCGACACGCGAAGAAATGGTACACACTAACAAACACCGAATACAACAATCGCACTGCTTCCAACCCTTCGGATATTACCGCCTTAAAACCCACAAAAAACAATTCCATCATCAGTCTATCGCATCACAACCTCACACCCGATGAAATCACCATCCTGAGCAAAGGACTAAACTTTGGCGTATCCCCAAAATACATACAAAACAGAGATATCATTATCGAAATCCAAGCAAAATTAGAGAATGACCCTAACAAAGAAACAATATTCCACAAAATTAACAACATCATAAATAGTAAAATAATAATAAAACCAAACATCACCCCCAACTTACAAAAAGCCCTATTATCCCTAAAAAGGAACCTGAACATTATGAACAATAAAGCTGAGAAAGGGGATACAGTAGTCATCACAAACCAAACTGATTACCACAACAAAATAACAGCTATCTTAAACGACCAACACACCTACCAAAAAATCCAAATTGATCCCGCGCTGACCTCATTAAACAAATCAACAGTACCCTACACACCCTAAAAAATGAAACCAAAATAGACAAAACCACAATGAAAAACGCACCACACGCACCCCTTGTATGTTCGGACAAATAAAAACCAACAAAGACAGGTACCCGATGAGGCCACTAGTCTTCTACAAAAACACCACCACACCACCTTTATCAAAATTTGTAGCGAAATCTCTCAAACCATTAATTACAACGTCTGACTTCATGATAAAAAACACGGACGACATTTTCAAAAAATACAAAACTTAACCCTATCCCAGGAAGACATCCTCACTTCATTGGATGCGGCCTCTTTATACACCAACGTGGATATCCCCAGAACTTTAGACATCATACACACACTACTCACAGAAGACCACACGCTACACTCTCTTACTAGACTAACGCCCAGTGACATTATTAACTCAATAAAACTAATAATCTCGGCAAACTTCTTCAAGTTCAACAACAACATGTGTATTCAAATCTTTGGACTCCCTATGAGCCAAAACATTAGCAGAATTATTCCTAGCACACATAGAATTACTCCTACTCCACCCTTCCCTCCCTCCCGGTATTGCCTTTTATGGCAGATACGTGGACGATATTCTGTGCATTGGAAATCCTACACACATCACCACCTTAAAAGCATCCCTAAACAGTTACAGCAACAGACTAAAATTCACCATCGAAACCGAACAGAACAAATCCATCAATTTCTTAAACTTGACATTAATCAGAACATACAACAAAATAGCCACGAAAATATACCACAAACCCTCGCATATCGGAAACTACCTCCATTTCCACTCATACCATCCATATTCCGTTAAAAAATCGGTCATCTTATCACAATTCATAAATGCTTACAAATTTTCAACCAATCATAGTAATCTAAATGCAGAAATTAAAAAACTAACACAGATCTTCAAAAATCGCAACTATCGTACACAACTAATAAGTCACGCAAACAGGACGGCCAAAACAACCCAAGTACCAAAACAAACTTCCCAACACAAAAAATTATCAAACTACCATACACCCAAAACACATACAAAGCCTATAAATACATCTTCAAGCATACTAACTACAAACTGGTATTCACCACAAACCAAAAATTGGCAAATCTCCTAAAACCCACTAAATCTCACACACAAAAAGAAAGATTTGAACACCACAACGTAGTCTATAAATTTCCCTGCCAAAAAGACTGTAATATCACCTACACAGGTTCCACCATCAGGTCTTTATGGACAAGACTACAAGAACACTTCTGCGATTGTAACATCCCTATTCCAGAACATTTAAACACTAAAAAAATGAACATCAAAAAGAAAAAATCGAATACAAAGCACAATTGGAAAAAACGGAAGTAGCTGTTCACGCCCTTGAACAAAAACATACCCCACAGATCGACAAGGCCATCATAGTAGATAGACAAGACAATGAAACAATGCTTAGAATATCGGAAACAATAGCCATAAAATGTGACGTGAACTCTATCAACTTCCACAGGCCCTACATAATCTCCAAGGTTTGGAAGCTTCACAACATAAAATTGAGGTCACAACCCCGATCAATAGACGATAACACAAAAACTTAAAAAGCAGAAGCACCTAACCGACCGGACATAGCATCCACTTCCTCCATGTGTTCAGACGACAACCAAGCATAGTTGAAACGGACCGCACCCCATCAACCCCCTTTTCCCACAACCCCCCTCTAAAAATCAGTTGCTGTTTTCAACCCCTGTCACCCTTTCCCATCCTATACAAAAAAACACTCTGCCCATCCCTAATAATATAATATATATGTGTATATATATATTATACAAAAAAAAAAAAAAAAAAGGGTTTTTTCCATTTTCTATTTCAATTCTCCAACATTGCATACCCCCCCCCCCCCACACACACACTTCCTTCCAAAACACCCTAACTGCAGTAGTTTGCACATCACAGAAAGAAGAAGAGCCACAACACCCAGAAAAAGGTATGTGTAAATTTCTCTTCCTTTATGCTACATATATTTATTGGTAAATATACATCTACAATACCTTAAGAATCTGTGAGTAAAAAGCCAATGACATTTAAACAGGGGCACTCTTAAACAGAAGCAGGCAAAATAGCCATAAATATAATATTAATAATAATATGAAAAAAAAAATCGGAAATCTCATCAATGGCAATACCACACAGACTGAGTCACAGAGACTGTGTACACTGGTGAACCAATATCGTGGTACATTGAATGAAAATGTTTTTGGCACATTCTTATTTTATGTATGTTCAATACCCATACAGCCGTATGTACTCTAAGCATTCAACCAATATCATGGCATGACAAAATTGTTTTGGAACAATCTTGTACTATATTATTTGCCATATCTCATAAATATTTTTAAAAATTTTTAATTATGATGATAAACTCAAATTAATTATGATATTTAACTTTTTTCTTTTCACATACATTTTCTCAGAAATTAAGTTTCTATATTTTGGATGTTTTTAATACAACATGTAATTATTCTGCCACCCACCTGAAAGCTTAAATCGCCTACTAGTGGGCGGTACTACCCAGGTTGAAGAGCACTGCACTAGATGGACTGGTGCGATTAGAAGTGCTTTAGAAGACCAAAATATAAGAACTGATAGGAATGGAGTTCTGAGAGAGAAGACTAATTTTGTGAAAAATTGTTGATAAGAAGTTAGTAATAATATAAACTTTTCATGTGGTACTATTATAGTATCCTATCCCCCCCCCCCCCCCCCCCGAGGGTATACATATCAGGAATATGATTAGCCAGATTCAGCAATCTTGTTTAAGTGATTCTGAAATATTTAGTGTAAATTATCTTATATTAAGTCTTTTGCTTGAAAAAAATTTGGACCTTATAAATTTATATGCTATATTAAACATAACTCAGGGCTACCAAGCATGTCCCCTAGGTGGCAGATGGGGGAAACGCTGACTACCATCCTTTGTATATCAGGGCAGCTCTGAATATATTGAATAAAGAGCTGTGGACCAGTGGTTTTGGGACTGGCGATCCCATGTGAATTGTAATTCACCAACCCGCACTTGGCCAGCATGGTGAATTTGTGGCCTAACCTTCCAAGATGAATCCGACAGAAATAAAATGGCCCTCATTTCCAGAGGCCGGATTGTTACCACCTATGGCAGCAGGCAGTTAAGCATAAAGGCAGAGGGTGTTAAGAATCCCCGGTTAACTAGATCATGCTGCCATTGGAAACTAGACCTTGGAACATTAAACTGTAGGACTCTGAGCAGTGAAGCATGGCTAACTGAAGAGCTGAAGCGACTAAAATGGGACATTCTTGGACTGTGCGAAGTTAGACATAATGGCGAAGAAATTCTTCAATTAAAAAATGGAGACATACTCTATTATAGAGGCCAAGGTAAAGAAAGAATCAGTGGAGTTGGATTCTTGATCAACAAAAACTGAAAAACAACTAATAGAATTTGAAGTGTATCCGATCCAATCGAATAGCAAGTATTGTTGTTCACATCTCAAAAAGCTACACTCTTAAGATCATCCAAGTCTATGCACCAACAATAAGTCATACTGATAAAGAAATTGAAGCCTTCTATCATGATATATCCCAACTTTACAATAAAGGAAAACATAATTTCAGAATTGTAATGGGAGACTTTAATGCTAAAATTATACAACATTCAGATGAAAGCTCAGTGGGAAGTTTTGGATATGGCATGAGAGACGACAGAGAAGCAAGGTTAATGAATTTGCAGAAAAAGAAAACCTGTATATCATGAATTCCTTTTTCAAGAAAAAAAAACATAGAAAGTGGACATGGAAAAGTCCAAATGGAAAAACTAGTGAAATTGACTTTATCCTCAGCAATAAGAAAAACATCTTTCAAGACTGCTCTGTTATAAATACTTTCAACATTGGAAGTGACCATCATATGGTATGCAGTAAAATCCAAATAAACTGCCAAAAATGAAAGAAGAAAAATGTTTCGGAGATCAAAGCAAAACATAGACTCAACTGCACATAAACTCAACATTAAAAAAAGATATATTCCAACGATTTAAACATCTTATTATAGATGACAATGCTGATCTATCAGAAAGTAATAACATTATTACCCAAAACTTTTATTATGCTCACTTGAAATAGCTGGTACCACAGAACAGAAACATGACAAAATCTCTGAAGAAACAAAACAGCTTATGAAGAAAAATGAAGCTATCAATTAATCTACAGAATAAAATTGAATACACTGAATTGTGCAAAATGATCAGAAAACATATCACGGAAGAAATAAGAAAATTCAATTGTAAATTCATACAATAAACAATTGAAAACAACCATAGTCTCAAAAAAACCAAACAATAATTAATGAACAGCAACAAACAGATGGTTGCAGTCAAACCACAGGACAGGACCATCACCAGAGATAGATATGCTATAGCAAAAAGAGTTGAAGAATTTTACTCAATACTTCAGGAACATGAATTAAATGAAGAAGAAGACAACTACTGATCTATCAGTCTACTGGTTTACAAAAGTCTTAGCTCATAGGCTTTGTGCTACTCTAGTCCTAACACAACCAAAAAAACAGGCAGGCTTTCGAAGGGCTTTAGTACAATGGACCATATTCAAGTTGTACAGCAGATTATTGAACGATGTGATATCAAGTACCACAGATTCTACCAGAAGAAGTTATGTGGAGCATCCAAAGCTTGCAAAATGGATACCTATCAGGCTGCAGGTGAAGGATGGAGTTATAGCTGAACTTCTAAAAACAGGTGGAGAAATCATCTACAAACTCTTAGCGAAACTATTTACTTTATGCCTGAAGAAAAATTATGTATCAACAACATGGAAGAAGGCTACCCTAATTCAGATACATAAAAAAGGTGAAATAGAAGACTTGACGAACTACTGACCTGTCAGTCTACTATCAGTAGTTTACAAAGTGTTTACAAAAGTCTTAGCTCATAGGCTTTGTGCTACTCTAGACCTAGCACAACCAAAAAAACAGGCAGACTTTCGAAGAGGCTTTAGTACAATGGACCATATTCAAGTTGTACAGCAGATTATTGAACGGTGTGATGAATATCAATTACCACTATGTCTTGGTTTTATTGACTATAAGAACGCCTTTGATTCACTTAAAACTTGTGCAATACTTGAAGCATTACGAAACCAACAAGTGGAGGACATCAGGACCATCAAATCAGCATACACCAATGTCACAGCAGCAATTCATTTCAATGGAAATATCTCTACTGTGGGAATACAGAGAAGTATAAGACAGGGTGGCACAATATCTCCAAAATTATTCACAGCATGCCTAGAAGAAATATTCAAACTTCTTGATTGGGAAGGGTCTGAAGGTAAATGGAAGATATTTAAGCCATTTACGCTTTGCAGATGACATAGTGATCTTTACTTCAACTGCACATGAATTACAGACTCGTATTCATGAACTCCAAATTGCTAGCAAAACAGCAGGCCTAAAGACTCAAGTTATGTTCAATAGCTATGTCCAACCAGAAATAATAAAAATCAATAATGAGGAAATTAAACAAGTAGGTCATTATATATACTTAGGAAACAGATATCAATGGAATGAAATATTACGGATGAAATTAAAAGGCACATGATGCTTGGGTGGAAAACATTTGGAAAATTACATTCACTATTCAAAAGCCAACTACCATTTTTCCTGAAGAGAAAGGTTTTTAACCAATGTATTCTTCCTATACTGACATATGGCTGTGAACCATGGACACTGAATGCAAAGGAAATTCAAAAATTAAGAACAACACAATTTAGTATGGAAAGAAGTATGCTTGGTATTACAAGATGGGATCACAAAAGGAATACATGGATAAGAAATCAAACGAAAGTCTCTGACATCATAGGAAGAGTGAAACATCTGAAGTGGCAATGGGCTGGGCATGTTGCTCGAAGACATGATCAACGATGGATAAAAGAAGTACTGGATTGGATTCCACGACAGAAAAAACGGCCATGACGCCGACCTAAATCACGGTGGATTGATGATATCATCAGATTTGCAGGAGTGACATGGAAAAGGAGAGCCATGGACAGACAGTTTTGGTGTAATCTTGGAAAGGCCTTCATCCAGCAGTGGATCGACATTGGCTAATAATGATGATGATGATTAAACATAAAGGTTATAGATACATAAAGCAGCATAGAAAACCACAGAAAATAGTGGATATGGCTGACCATTTGCTATACTAATTTTTTTTTTTTTTTATGATATGGCATTATTACCTGTGGATCTTTGGTGGTACTTTTCAGTAATTTGCTGTAGTGAGCTAGTTTGTTATATCAGTGTTTGCTTTATGTCCCAATAGGATTTGAATCCCTGTCCTGTTGACTAGAGAATAGCGATGCTGTCAACTAAGCTGTCTTGGGTGACAGCTGTCATGACATTATTATTATTATTTAGGCCTCCATGGAGTCAAAAGACTCATCGTGGGAGGTTCTTTCTAAGAAACACAAGTCTATCAAGATTCATCGCGGGAGGTCCCTCCTAGGAAACCACTCCTCACCCTCTTTCTCACAGTTTCCTTTTGTAACTTCCAGGGATGGCCCCTTGTAATGAATTCTTCCCACTGTTCAACCAAGCGAAAGAACTCCCCAGTGTCAACCCTGTAACCACCTCTCAACAGTTTAAAAGTCTCAATCATATCACCCCTCCTTCTTCTATCCACCAAACTCTGCAGTCCACACTCCCTCAGCTGATCCTCATAACTAACATTGTACAGTCCCGACACCATCTTTGTTATCCACCTTTGTACCCTTTCCACAGTTAATTTATCCCCTTCAAATCCTGGGGACCAGATCTGAGAAGAATAGTCTAAGCGCGGTCTGATCAGAGTCTTATACAACGGAATGATAACCATTTTATCTCTGCAGGTCAGTGTCCTTCTCATTATTGCAGTGTTACCTTCACTACCTTTGCAATATCTCCCCTAAATTTCAGGTTTCTATCAATCATCAAACCCAGATCTCTTGTCTCTCCTACTTCCTCCAGTTTAACTCCTCCCATAGAGTATGCATCGATGTGTCACAAACCTCAAGACCTTACATTTTGCTGCATTAAACTACATTGTTTTCAGAAAATATGTAACAAGTGGATTCTCCATTAGCTCTTTTATTTGGCTGGTTTATCAAAGAGCAATCATTAGAAAATAATCCCACTTAACAGAATAGTTAATCTCTACTTGAGATGCCTCCCATTTAGACTTAAAATGGTAACAGAACTAAGGATTAGCCTTGAAAAATTTATGTTTTTAGATATTCTTTCTGGTCTAAAACTAATATTGTTTATATAATATGTGGGTTATGTGACTAATAAAATCACACAAGTGAATCAAGAATATTTGTAACAGTTTATTGTAAATAAGAAATGTATGTCTGTGTTATTTCAGGAATTGTTGATCAAACTAAGGGTAATAAAACTTTCCTATGTTACCTTACAGGCTAAAGCAATGGGTGATTATCTAATTGTTGGTGTTCACACAGATGGTAAGTAAATCAGTACAGCTTATATTTATTTATTTATTTATTTATTTATTTATAATATGCCATAACCTATAGAATTGAAAATATAAATATCTGGGAAATGTAAATGAAATATCTCTGCTGATACAAAGATGGATATATTCACATGTCCATTTTCAGACATGAATGCTTAAAGTACAGTGCAGTGCAGTTTATATAAAATAGTATTTTTCATGAAAAAAGCTTTATCACAATTCATGATGGAAAAAGAATCAAATAACTTCCATTTCTTGAATCAAATAACTGCATTTGTCATTTGTTTTTCAGGTGGTTCATTATCTGTTTCTATTTATAGAAAGCTAATACACTTGAAGATACTTGCATAAACAATTACATTATTATCCAGCCCAACAGTATAGAATCTTCTTGTTTAAGTAATTTAAGTACCAAAACCTAAGTACTTGCACCATTTCTATCTGTTATATCATGGATATAATGGAAAAGATATACTTTCAAACCACACTTCAAATTAGCAACCTTGATCTGCTCATTCTCTGTCACATCTTTGGGTGTATGATGTACCCTGTGATTGTTACATGGCTATAGAAAGACAGATCTTTTTTTAACATCTTCTTCAGAGAACACAAAAAATACATTTGCTGCTATCATTATGGCAAGTCAGGACTGCAGGTCATGCTTTGGATGCCCTTTCACATAGGATTACATGTAAGAAAACCAGTGTGCTGTATAGAAGTTGGAGAAACAATTTTTAGAGTCAGCCGTAGTTATGAAACACTCTCCTAATCTCAACAAGTAATGCTTTAATCTGCCAAAAATTTGGGAGACTCATTTTAAGATCATCTTTAATCCAAGAACTATAAAAACCTCTATACAACCTTAGAGGGTGCCAAATTAGGACTTAAATCTTCTGTTAAATCTTTGTTACGATTTGAATTGTTTTCAGTATACAGATAGTCCTTGACTTACGACGCTTCGTACTTATGACGGTCGAAATTATTATTATTAAAAATTCTCTAATTTAACTTTGCCGCCAGCATATACATACATATATCACATGCTTTTGCATACGCATTGCAGTGTCGCCATTAGTTGACAAGCAAAGCCTATAACCGTATCATGTCCAGTAAGAGAAGTAAAACTACTGATGAAAATTCCAACATCAAAAAGAAGGCGAGGAAAGCTTTAAGTTTAGATGTCAAAATGAAGGTCATTAAAGCATATGGCAAAGAAAAGAAAGTCGGTGAAATAGCATGAGAAACTATTGCAACTGTTTCGACGATCATAAAAGATAAATCAAGAATAATGGAGGCAACTAAAGGGGCAATTAATATGAAATGTACAATTTTAACGAAAAAATGAGAAGGGCCAATTCATGAAATGGAGAAGCTTTTAGTGATATGGATAGATGATCAAATCAACAAGAATATTCCTCTCAGTTTGTTTATGATTCAAACAAAAGCACGCAGCCTATTTGACAATTTAAAGAAACAAGAAGAAGATAAATACGGCGAGCATACATTTAATGCTTGTAAAGGTTGGCTTTATCGATTCAAAAGCCGATTTGAACTTAGATACAATATGAATGATGGGAGAAGCTAATAGTTCCGATTTTGAAAGTGCCGAAATTTTCAAGAAAAATCTGAAAGAGATGATAAAAGATGAAGGCCATTTGCTAGAGCAGATTTTTAACGTAGATGAAACAGGACTGTTCTGGAAAAGGACGCCAGAACGAACTTACATTCACAGAGAAACTATATCGCTGCCTGATTTTAATGCATTTAAAGATAGGATTATGCTTCTTCTTGGAGGAAATGCTGCTGGTTTTAAATTAAAACTATTTCTTGTTTACCATTCACAAAACCCCAGACTTTGAAAAATATTGACAGGAATAAATTGCCGGTTTACTACAGGAGTAATCCTAAGGCTTGGATGACAATTGTTTTATTTGAAGACAGGTTCTTAAATTGTTTTATTCCAGAAGTACGTGTCTACTGTCTTGAAAAAACATTCCTTTTAAAATTCTATTGCTTCTTGACAATGCTCCAGGACATCCTCTTCACATCGGCAATTTGATTGAAAATATAAATGTGATGTATCTACTGCCCAATACAACAGAAATAGAAGTAGAAAGGGCATTTTGATGTAATAAAAATTCTCATTCTTTATAAAATTATAATAAGGAGAAAAGTTAGGATTATAATTTCTGATTTATAAATTTGTTTCTTTATTTTCAGAAGAAATTACAAAGCATAAAGGCCCTCCTGTTTTCACTGAAAATGATAGATATAAAATGGTCCGAGCTATTAAATGGGTTGATGAGGTAGGACTTAAGATAATATAAATTGTAAAATTCATATGGAGAATATGAAGTATCAAGTTGTCATTTTTATTCATAATATAGTTTATGTTGCTCATTTTAATATCATGGTAATATAAATGACTCACTATAGTTAACACACTGTTATTACAAACTGTCTCACTATAACAGATCACCAAAAAGTGTATATACCAAAGCCTGATAAGCACATTGTTATCCTAAAGGAAATTCACTGTAGCAAACTGTTCACTATAACAAAGTATTATGAAGTCCTTATGAGTTTGCTGTAGTAAGAGTTAATTGTATTAGCAGAAATGTTATTAGTAAGACTTCTTCTTTTTGTGCTATCTAAATTAATCAGTCAGTTAATTAATCTTTTCCATTACAGTTTTTCAATTGTTTCCACAATTATTTGATTACAGTGGCTTAAAATTCAGCAAATATCAGCAACTTAATAAATTATTTATCTGTATTTTTATGTGACTCCTACCCAAAAAAGATTGTAAACCCATAGTTCATTAGTGCATGGGTGAACTAAGGATTTTTTTTCTATTTTCATTATTTTGTTTTCCATAATCTGAAAATCTTGCCATAGAGACCAAACATGGAATGTTTTCAAGCCACTTGAGGTCTTCAGCAAGTGGAGGTTCAGTGATCTCACACCAGTCAATGAAATTCTTCTCCCACCTGAAAGACAATCACAAACATCCATTCCCATGGTGAGATTTGAACCCATAGCTTGTTGGTTGGAGAGTGGGTATGTTGACCACTTGGCTAACCAAGCTAACAAATTTATTTCTGTTCTTATGGTATTGCGAGTTATCACCATATGTAACTGTTCATAATTTAATAATTTTATCAGTTAAAATAGTAAAATGTAAGATAGTATGGCAAATAAATGAAATATCAAGTAGTAGGTTCTGTACACAATATCACTTTTGTTACTTCTTTTAATATCATGGTAATTTGATCAGCACTGTTATTATTATTATTATCATCATCCTAAGACCACCATGGAGTCAAAGATTCATTGCTGGAGGTGCCTTTGTCTTATCCACAACTCATCATCCCATGCTTTAAATACATAGTCTGCAGACACCACACTCTTAGACAATTCATTCCAATCATTCACAATTCTCCATGTAGAAAACCTGCTTCTCCCTTGCTTACACTCTCCTTATACAGCTTCTAGGGATGACTTCTTGTTCTCACCCCCCATCTCTCACTATGTTATGAAAAACCCCTCTTCAACAATAATCCTATAACAACCCCTTACCACCTTGTACATCTCTATCATATCACCCTTCTTCCGCCCATCCACTAGACTCTGTAATTACATTTTCTCAACCATTTCTCATATTCAACATTCCAGAGACAGAAACTACCTTAATCAGTTGCCTCTGGATCCTCTCTAACATCTCTTTATCCTTTTGAAAACTGTGTGGCCAAATCTGTAAACAGTGGTCCATATGTGGCCTAATCAAGACCTTATACAATGGAACCAGAATCTCTTTATTAATACAAGTCTGTGTCCTCTGAATTTTAGATCCTTACTCACCATCACCCACTAAGTGTAAACTCTACATCCCATCTTTGTTTTCCAAATTTTAAAACCATACAGTTTGCCACATTGAAAACTGGTAGCCCCACTCTTCTGCCTGTTCACTCAGTCTATTCAAGTCTTCTTGTAAGGCCACAATATTTGGTCTACTCCTCATAGTTCTTTCCAACAGTATAATCCAATATCATTAATATACATGCTAAACAGCAATGGCCCTAAAACAGACCCCCCCCTCAGGCACCCCACTAATGACTTTTCTCTTCTGGGATATTGCTCCCCCATAAACAACTTGCTGATATCTATCAAATGGCCAATTTCCAATCCATTGCACTAATCTAATATTCAATCCCATATACTCTAGTTCAACTTAATCAAAAGTCTTTGCAAAATCTAAGTACACTGCTGTGTATCCATCTCTCTCTCATCCATTGTAGTTGTCACCTTATTGAAAAAAAGGTCGATTATTAAAACATGGCTTCTCTTTAGCAATTCCATGCTGTTCATCAAAGATAACACCACTCTTTTCAACCCAATTTTGGATCCTGGTTCTAACTAGCCTCTCCAGCACTTTAACCACAACACTTGACATAGATTGGCCTCTAATTTGATGCTTGAGTTCTGTTCACCTCCCCTTATGAAACAGTACAATCTTGCTTTTCTTCCACTCCTCTGAAACGTGATCCATTGTAAGACTCATATTAAGCAAACATGCAAAGGCAAATGTCATCTCCCTGACACATTCCTTCAAAATAAGTGGTGATATATCATTAAGTCCCACAGCCTTATTAATATCTAGTTTACTCAATTCCACATATATCTCTTGCTCACTCACAGGCTGTCTTTCCTCCTCCTCATCCACTGCTCTGAACTTTCCATGATGTCACATTCACAAGGGTGAAAACCCTTTATGAACTGCTTATTGAATATCTTAACTATATCCTCCCCAGCAGTTATTCTTATACCATTCTATTCAATCAATGTCCTCATACTATAATCTTTTTTTTTTTTTTTTGGCTAGCTATATATCGAAACAACTCTCTAGGATGCTTTTTTGGATTCATTAGCTAAATTTTATTCACCCTTCTTTCCTATTCTTTGTATTCCTCATGGAATTGATTATTACCACCCTTCATGTTGTTTCCATAATGCCTTTTGTCTCTGTATTGCATGCTTAATTTCTTCATTCATTGATTTCACACCTACCTTATTTAACCTCTTGACCCTTGGAATACATTCAGACATTGCTTCTACTAGATAGTTCTGAAATAGCACCCAAACATTGATCTCCTTTCCACTCAACACTTCATTCCATGCTACTACACTTGCAAGCTGTCTCTTGAGCTTCTCATAATCACCAGCCTTGTCATTCCACATATAGCCTTTCTTTGAAGAAGTCCTCATATGGCTGGCAGTCACCCATAATTGCTTCATGGTCATTCCCACCAACTGGAGGGAGATTTAACACCACATTTATAATGACATCCTGTGATGAGGTGATCAAATCCAAGACCCTCATTCCTTGCATGCTACCTGTTCCATATTGCCTGAGGTAGTTATCCCTCAAAAACTCGAAATTAATTTTCTTCTTTACTTCTAGTTGCTATCCCATCGTCTTGCTAATATGAATGAATTATGAGCATTAGTAATCAGTTCATGTTCTCTCTAAGCTAATGCTATTTAACAGCTAAATTGGCTGTTGTTAGTGTTACTAATGCTCATAATTCATTCATATTAGCTTTTGATAGTATAACTCACAACATTATAAGAATTGAAATTAATATGTCTGTTTGAAGATGGTAAATTAAATATGGAAATAGATAAAGAATTAGTAAAGCTGGTATGGTATGAAGTCAGCTGAATAAATTTATATGGAATAAGAAAGAAATTAATCAAACTAAATGAGCTGTATATAAGACGGTGTTCAAACCAGTTTTTATTTATTGATCTGAGAGCTGGGTTAGGAATAAACACTTGATCATAAACTGGAGACTGATATGAGAGTTCTGATAAGATTAGTGAAGTGAACAGATGGCATCAATGGCAGTATCATATTAAAAATGAGGATATTAGGAAAGAACTTGCCATTGTTAGTTCAGGAATGTGTTAGTAAAGCTAATCTTAGGTGGTATGGTCAATTAAACAGAATGGAAGAGGAAAGATTATTAAAACAAGTGTTCTTTGTCAGGATGGCAGGGAAAAGACCCACAGGAAGACCAAGATGGATTGATACAGTAAAAAGTGCCTTAAAAAACAGAAATATAAGATCTGATAATATTGGAATCTTGACAGATAACAGATTAATTTGGAGGAAAATTTTTGATCAGAAGTTAGTAATGGTGTAACTTTTTCATATAGTATTATCATAATTATGCTGAACACCCCCTGAGGCTACATATCAGTAATATAATGATGTGTAAGCTGCAAATATTTTGCTGGGTTTCAAGGCTCGCAATCAAGCAACTGTGAACCATTTCAAAATTATAATGGGCAAAAGAACTAATACCCTGTCATTGTGTCCTCAGTGATTGAATTTAAATTAATCTACAGCCACTATGTTAAAGGTAGTTATAAAATAATAATTTCCAAAGCTTTTGTTAATGCATCCATATATATATATATTGATGTTAGAGGAGTGCTTTATAGCTGATGAAGATTATAAAAATAGTCTGAGGTTTGCAGAAACTTCCATTTAATCCTGTGTAAAGGAGTGGATGGACTGCTAATCCTGACCTACCAAAATGATGGTAGCATGTGCATTTGTTAGGTTCTTCAAGACTGATATTGACATTATTTCCTGTCTTTGTAGCCAGCTAAGTTGGAAATGCAAGACTCTTTATAGACTCTTATTTATTATATTTATTGTTGCTCTTATGATGTGAGTCAGTACCATAAAAAGTTAGTATGAATAATTGCCAATACCTAAGCCTTTCTTCACACACACATATATATATATATATATATATATATATAGTTTCTTTTCATAGTTCAAAAAATAATAGTAATTACCTCGTATTCATAGTCAGCCATCCTTTACTGTCGGTTTGCATTCTTCCTAATACACTGGACTCTTATGATTTGTCTTGATCATAGGAAAACTAGATAACTCCGTTTCTTTGAAAAATTAAAACTCTGGAAAGCAAATTGTTGAGATAAACCAGAGAATTAAAACATTTTGAATGCAAAATGTTCTTCATTAATGGAAAAAATAAATACCTGCAAGGAATATTTGAATAAAAATGGAAAATATACATTAAAGTGAAAAGGTTAAAAAATATTTGACTGACTTTTTTCTAATGACAATCATGATATATCTAGATAGACAAATTCCTGATATGTACTCTCTCATGTAAGTAGATTTTGGACAGCTACATCCACAAACTTTCAACCCCCCCCACCCCAGCAATATGATATCATAAATCTCTAATAGAGCCTCTAATCTTTGTTTTAATGAGGCCTCTCTTGCAGCAGAACTCAACTATGTATGCCACCCTTTCTGTTTAATGGCTATAATTCTTATAGAATTATTATTATTTACATGGGCACCCCATGAAGTCAAAAGGTTCATTGCAGGAGACACACTCTGTTCATTAACACAATACTTATCATACATCCTCTTAAACCTGTTCACTGTTGGGGTGCTCACAACTACCTGTGGCAACCTATTCCACTCATTCACCATTCTCCAAGAAAAGAGCCTAGTCCACATAGCTTACTAACCACACTCTTAGACAGCTTCCAAGTATTACCCCTTGTTTTCCCTCTATTCCCCATATTGAAAAATTTCTTCTGTGTCAATCTTATAGTATCTCTTCAGTAACTTATAAGTTTCTATCACATCCCCTCTCCTCTGTCTGTCAGCTAAACTCTGCAACCCACATACTCTCAATCTGTCCTCATAGGAAACATTCTAGACCTGTCACCAGGTTGGTCACTTGTCTCTGAATCCACTGCCTCCCGATCCTCAAGAAATGCAGGTGACCAAATCTTTGCATAGTAGTCAACATGTGACCTAATCCTAGCCTTATAAAGAAGGAAAATAACCTCCCTATCTTTACTTGTCAGTGTGCTCTTCAACATCCAAGTAATCCTCTGAGCTGTTTTGCACAACCCTTGCAGTAAGTCTTCTGAATTTCAAATCTCTCTATCCACCATCATCCTCAGATCCCAAGCCTCATCAATTTCCTCTAAACTAGTACCATCAGTCTTATACAAAGTGTTAATCTTTTCATTTCAAAATTACCTTACATTTTACATCGAATTAATAAATATTGTCCTTTGCCCATGCTGCCAATTTATTTACATAATCTTGTAAGATATCTACATCACATTTATTAACTATTGTCCTCTCCAGTTTGCATCATCAATAAACAATTGAATACCCCCCCCCACCCTCAAATTTTCTGCTGTATCATCAGCATATTGAATAGTGGTCCTAGTACAGAGCCCTGGGGCACTCATATTCATTCCCATTTGCTCTAGCTTATGTAATAGTTTTCCATGTGGTATGCTGTCAAATGCCTGTGCAAAGTCCAGCAGTACCATGGCATATCCATTTCCTTTATCCAGTTCTGCTGTTACCTTATTATAAAATGTGAATAAATTACTGAGGCAGGACCTACCTTTTACAAAGCCATGCTGCTCTATAAAGTGTCATATTCCTATCCACCCATTTGTGAATTTTACTTTTGACCAACTTTTCCAATACTTTAACCACACTGCTACTAACTGGTCTGTAATTTGCTTAGGGCCATCTTTATGTAATGGAAGTATCTTATCCTCTTTTCACTACTTTGGAACCTTGCCAGAGCTGAGACTTAGATTAAACAACTCCATTGGAGGCACTGCCAGTTCACTTGCACATCCTTGTAGCACACAAGCTGACATACTATGCAGGCCCACTGCTATATTCACATTGATATTTTCAATGTACTGAGTACCTCCAGTTCATCTATCTCAATGCTCACAACAGTCTCTGCTACCTCATTAACTACAAAGTCTCCACCTGGATGATATACCCTTGTAAAGTGATCACTTATTAACTGAACTATTTCTTCTGCTTCTGTTGCTGTCCTGCCATCAGCATTGAGTGAAGTTATCCTTTTATCCTTCCATAATTATTCTTTCTTTTACTTGCAATATAGTGAAAAAAACCCTTTTTTTGATTTACTTTGGCCTGTTTAGTTAATTTTCTCTTGAAATCTGATTTAGTCTTCCTTACCGTACTAGTTACCTTTCTTGCTTGTGCTTTATATTACTCATGGACATGCTGATCACTTTGTTACTTATATACTTATATAAGTTGCTTATATATTATGTTGCTTATATTCAGATCCAACATGATCTAGTGGTTAGGATACCTGGCTTTTACCCAGGAGGCCCGGGTTCGATTCCCAGCATGGGAATTTTTGCCAGACTAGTCGGCCAATGGTTAGCATGTCCGCTCTCCTGCCAAAAGGCCGCGGGTTTGAATCCCACTGTGAGCATGAATGTTTGTGGTTGTCTGTGGAAATACTAGTATTAGTAGTGGGTAGTAGATGCCGTTGGTGTAGCTGGATTGAGTGGTGGAGACAGAGAGCTGTAGAGTAGGTGCTCTTCCTCGATGAGTCTTTGGACTCCCTGAAGGTGTCATGTAATAATAATAATACCTTTCACAATGCTTTTTTTTTTTCCATCTCCTGCTTTATATTGCTCAGTCATTCACTTAATCCCTATTCAGTTTATGCACTCTGATACCATCTCGCTCAAACAATCCTTGACCACTTTCCCATGCACTGATGACATTCAATCCGTATAGTTTCTTATGCCATGGCACTGCTCCAAATTGCCTCTTAAGTTCAGTCATAATTGCCAGCTTTGTAGTTCTGCATAAAACTTTTCTTGACACCTCCCACACTTTCCTTGATCAGAGATAGAAATACTATTTTAGTTATAGATAGATCTTCTGATACTATACTAGATCCAACACTTTCAAACCCATAGTCCCTTCCATCACATGCTGTTTCAGGTAATTATCCCATGGTAACTACAAATTTAATTTCCATATTGCCATGTGCCTTTCCTCCATCCAATCTATATCACCATAGTTGAAGTCTTCCATGTTAATTGTTTAGCCTACATTCATTCTGCTAATCTGCTGATACATGTAATCCACATTTTTTTCTGCACCCCCCCCCCAAGTCTATAGCAGCAACCAACAATATATTTTGGCCTATTGGTCTCTATCTCACACCAGATAGCCTCAAATGAACCATTTCCATTAGATCTACAATTTTCCTTAACTTCTATTTTTGTTAGTTGAAGTTGTTCAGCTATCATTAATAATACCCCTCCTCCTGCCCTATTTCTTCTATCATCTCTGAAATACATCTCTGTAACTATGTCATTCTCAGACAAGCAGGTCTTGCTGATACCAATAATTTTTGGCCAAGTTGAGCTGACAATACTAAAAACTGTTCTGGTTTATTTCTGATACTTTGGGTATTCATGTACATGCATTTCAACATTCCCTTGCACCTACAGTTACCTTTACATAATGTCATTATCTACCCATTCAGATGATTTGAAGCCTGGAAAACTACACTCAGCTCTTCATAATCATTCCTGTACTTTTCTATCCTAGATACATGCTTCATTGCATCATCATCATCAATTTCCTGATATGTACCCCCAAAAGGTGTTCAGGTTACTATAACAGCACTACATGATTAAGTTTACATTATTATTAATCTCCTATCAACAATTTGTCTCCAAATTAGTCTGTTAATTGTAAGCACTCCAGTATTGTCATTTCTAACATTTCATGCTTCTAAGGCACTTCTGACTGAATCAATCCACCTAGACCTTGGTCTTCCTCTGGGTCTCTTTCCTGCCATCTTGGAAACAACACCTGTTTTGCTAACCTTTCCTCACCCATTCTATTTAAATGGCCAATACCACTTAGATTAGCCCTTCTTACATGTCGAATACTAATAGTGTCAAGTTTCTTTCTAATATCTTCATTTGTAATATGATTCTGGCATTGATGCCATCAGTTCACTCCTCTAATTTTTCTCAGAACCCTCATATCTGTGGTCTCTAGTCTTTGATCAAATGCTTTATTTCTAACCCAACTCTCAGATGCATAACAAAATTGGTTTGAACACTGTCTTGTATACCGCTAGATTGGTGTTTTGGCTAATCTCTTTCTTATTCCATATAAATTTATTCGGCTGGCATAACAGCTTTACTTATTGTCGATTTCCAGATTCAGCTGCCATCTTCACTAAAAAACTGTGCCTAAATAGCTGAAATAATTTGCTTATTCTATAAGTTCTCCATTCAGAATGCAGCTGAAGTTTTCTATGTTCCTGCCTATTTTCATAGTTTTGTTTTTTTATTTCTGATTTTCATGCCAAATTTGTTACAGCTGTTATTCAATTAAATTAGAAAATCCTGGAGAATTGCACTAGATGTTTACGAGTACAACATCTAGTGCAATATTAAAACTTAGCAAAGAGCTAAGTTTTAATATGAGGCCTAATGCCACTTTCTTTCATAATGAGATCCATATAGATGATGAATAATGAAGATAATATGCATCCTTGTCTTACCTCTGATTTTACATCAAACCTCTGATTTTACACCATCTTCATGTATTTCCTTCAATTCAAACTCCTGACTGACAACTTAAATATAGACTATGTATTGCTCTGTGTAATGTTCCATTTACCCTATATAACTGTAGTATTTCGAAAAGCTTTGCTCTGTGCACCTTGTCATATGCTTTTCCAGATTTACAAAATTTGAGTACAGATCTTTGTCACATTCCCATGATTTCTCAACTATTTGTCTTAAAGTGAAAATCAGATTTTGATAAACTCTATTTGGCCTGAACCCAACATGTTCTTCTCCAAGTTTCTCTTCCACAATCTTTTTCACCTCTTTTCAAGTATACCTGCATAAATCTTACTTTGAACACTCAGTAGAAAAATTCCCCTAATTCTCACATTCAGCTTTATTCCCTTTTTTATAGATGGGTGCTATGAGAATTTTGCTGCAATCATTGGGCATTCAACCATCTCTAAAGGCCCTCTGAATTATGCAGTGTAGCCACTGCAAAACATTTATACCTCTATACTTAAGCATTTCTGATTGAATATCATCTACTCCAGCTGTCTTTCCACATTTCAAGTTTTTTGACTGCTTTTTCTACCTCTAGTATTGGTATATGTTCCTCTTTGCATTCCTCTTGAAAATTTTCTAGTATGGTTCTGTCACTGCTTGGTTTGTTTAACAGTCTTTCAAAGTAATTACTCCAGACATCTAGGATATCCTTATCTTCAGTTTTTATGTTAGCTTTATCATCTTTTATAGTATTCTTTCCTCCATTTTAAAGTTTTTTCAATAGCCTCCAGAACATTTTGCAGTTTCTTAATATTTATTTTCCATACTCTTACCAAAGTCTTCCAGCGACTTTTCTTTAGCTACTTTTACACATTTCTTAGCTCTCTTACATTTTTCTCTGTATTCTTTTAGTGCATCTGCCAACTTATTTGTGAACTTTTAGTATGCTTTCTTCTTTTCCAGGACTGCTTCTTTAACTTCTTCTGTCCACCATGGTGTTTTAATTTTTCTATCCTTACAGACAAATCTTCATTACATACCTCCCTATCGGAATCAATAAATCTCTTCTTCAGAGTTTGTCAATGAGACTCCAAGGTTTGGTTCTTATTTTCAAACTGCTGCAAATTGTCTTCAGTAATGTTTACATAGTTGAGTCTGCAATTTACCTGTAAAAGTTTTAATTTTAATTTTTTTTAGCTTGACCACGAAAACTATGGAAATGACTTCTATTGGGATTTATTGATCAAGTATATTTTGGAAACAAATATGTTATACCAACTAGTTTCACCAACTTTAATTTTTTTTTTTTTTTTCCATGCTTGATTACTTCTCCCCTAATAGTTTTAGTTTCCTTGGTTTTGCGCTTCCAAACTCTCTAACTGACCAACACTTTCTCTAACCACCTAACTCCAAAACCATTTAAGTGCAGTCCATCAGGCATATACAAGCCCTTATGTCCATCAAATTCACTTTACACACACATAAACTTCACATCATTCCTCCTGCACAATCTTCTCATTGGCATTCATGGCCCCTTCTTTTCATTTCTGTCCTCTCATACTGAGGCAGCAGACTCACAAGCTTACCTTTCTTACTCTTCATTTTTCCTTCTTCTAACAACTCTTTCATATGTTCTCTCATTGCATATTTCTCACCTTTCAAATTATTTGTGCCTGCCAAAACAATTAATCCGTTAGCTTCTTTCTTCAGCAAACTTAAAGATTCACTAACATTCTTTATCTTTACATCTGGAAAACATGCTTTCATAACTTCCTCATTAAGCATTCCTCTTATCATTAAATCTCCATACAATACTATCTCTTTTCTCCCATTTGCTTTCACTTTTATGCTTTTCCCATTCACGCTTTCTTTCATTCTTCATCCTTCCATACCACATGCCAATTGTTTCTCCAGTTTCTCAAGTTCACATTTTATCCTGTGAAGAAGTTTGCATAAGCGTGCAATTTCTTTCTTAGCTAGCATCTCGTCATCCACATTATGACTTTCAACCACTTCCTTCAAACTCTCATTCATATTTTGTGCACTATCATTTACTACTTCCTGTTAAAATGTATTTTCTTGACCACGAAAACTATGCAAATGACTTCTATTGGGATTTATTGGTCAAGTATATTTTGGAAACAAATATGTTATACCAACTAGTTTCACCAACTGAGGCTGTTGGCATCTTCAGGGTACATAACTGATATAAGGCACTTAAAGCTAAAAATTGTTACAAATTATAAATCAACCAATTCCAATTATATTTGACAAAACAGAACGCGTACAATACATGCAAAGCACGTGCATCATCTCACTTGTTGCTATTTAGGAACGTTCTATAATTGGCACTATAATTTAGTTCTTGTATGTTTAGAGATGTAATAAGGGTATTCCAGATCTCGGGCAAGATAAATCCTTGGTTCCTATTAAGGTTTTGTACAGAACGGGCAAGTATTGTGGCTTCTTTAATAATCCGGGAGCGGAAATCCTCCTCTATGTAAGGAATGGAGCTTTTTTCCCATTCTATGATATGGTGAGTTCTTGAGAAATGAAAAGATAGAGCCGATTTTTCTTCTGTTATTGTTGATGTCTTCGATGTCTAATCCCTTTATCTAATCTCAAGGCTTCTTGAAGTCTGGCTGATATAATTTAAACCGTACGAGCAAGGTATGTTGTAAACTCCAGCATATTTGAAGAAAGGATGGCTATCTTTTGGAGATCTTAAGAGTTGCCTAATCGTTTCTGTAGGTTTAAAAGTCACTCTTATTCTATGGGGTTTGAGTAGTCTTGCAACCTTATTAGAAACTGTCTCCACGTATGGAATGATGATTGTACTAATATACTGTATGTCATCTCGTTGTCTTTGTGGGGGGGGTCAGAGAAAAATATCTTGTAGACGAGTCTCCGAGGGTAGCCATTCATGGTGAGGTTGTTAGATATCAGTGATAATTCATCTCGGAGATTTGTTGATCTGTCGTAATGCAGAAGGCTCGCTTTTTTAGCATGTGTACAATGCTAAGTTTCTGAGAAATGTGGTGAGAAGAGCTAAAGTGCAAATGACGTCCTGTATTTGTGGGTGGTTTTCGGTAAGCCTCTTAGTTTACCGAAAACCCACAAATACTGGACGTCATTTGCACTTTAGCTCTTCTCACCACATTTCTCAGAAACTTAGCATTGTACACATGCTAAAAAAGTGAGCCTTCTGCATTACGACAGATCAGCAAGATCTCCAAGATGAATTATCACTGATATCTAACAACCTCACCATGAATGGCTACCCTCGGAGACTCGTCTACAAGATATTTTTCTCTGACCCCCTCAAAGACAACGAGACGACATACAGTATATTAGTACAATTGTCATTCCATATGTAGAGACAGTTTCTAATAAGGTTGCAAGACTACTCAAACCCCATAGAATAAGAGTGACTTTTAAACCTACAGAAATGATTAGGCAACTCTTAAGATTTCCAAAAGACAGCCATCCTTTCTTCAAATATGATGGAGTTTACAACATACCCTGCTTGTGCGGTTTAAATTATATCGGCCAGACTTCAAGAAGCCTTGAGATTAGACAAAGGGAACACGTTGGAGACATGAACAATAACAGAGAAGAAAAACTGGGTCTATCTTTTCATTTCTCAAGTACTAACCATATCATAGAATGGGAATAAAGCTCCATTCCTTACATAGAGGAGGATTTTCACTCCCGAATTATTAAAGAAGCCACAACAATTGCCTGTTCTGTACAAAACCTTAACAGGAACCAAGGATTAATCTTGCCCGAAATCTGAAAGATCCTTATTAGATCTCTAAACATACAAGAACTAAATTATAGTGCCAGTTATAGAACATTCCTAAATAACAATAAGTGAGATCATGCACACCCTTTGCATGTATTGTATGCATTCTGTTTTGTCAAATATAATTGCAGTCGGTTGATTTATAGTTTGTAACAGTTTTTAGCTTTAAGTGCCTTATATCAGTTATGTACTCTGAAGATGCCAACAGCCTCAGTTGGTGAAACTAGTTGGTATAACATATTTGTTTCCAAAATATATTTGATCAATAAATCCCAGTTGACGTCATTTCCATATTCACTACTTCCACTACATGCTCAACACTTTGACAATCCTGCCTTATATCCATAAAATTAGTCACTTCATTCTTGTTCTCCTGCCACAAATTCTCTCTTGACAATGAATGCATTAAACATATGTTATTCATCTCACTAAATGACGCATGTTGATATCATTCAACATCAGTCTTGGTCACAATTTTTCTCATACACAGGTGCCATAACGAAAATGTTTCTGGAAGTATCTTCCCCTAATTTATGACCTTATCTTCAGAAGAAATTTAATATCACCATTCCCTGTATCTGAGGCACATCCAAAAAACAGCTGGAATTTTTAAAAAAATGCAACTTCTACACAGCCTTCAAGCATTCTTTGAAACTGTCTACCCTTTAGCCATTTCCCTGAGGACTAACTCTTTCTCTCTCAGTTCCTGATGTGTATAGTTCCTGTTCTTGCAAGATGGCATACTATGGATAAACAGGAAGAACAGTGACATCTACATAAAAGAACATAAAAAATATATCTGCAGTTGTTACTTTGGTCAGTCAGATCTGACAGACCATGCTTTAGATATTATGCATAGAATCAATTGGAAAAAACTACTTTGCACCATGGCAGCAAGTTTAGAAGTTAAAGACTTTGAGGGAAATTGCAGAATCTGCAGTTGCCCTTAAAAACTATCCTAATCTGAATAAACATGGATTTGTAAAACTTCCCAAAGTTATGGAAACATTGATCCTTGAATGTTTTTTTTCACTTGGTTATACTATAAATTAAAGATGCCAAGAAATATATTCTGGGTTTCATCGCAGCACATATTATGGACAAATATAATTCTATGCATTATGGGAAGGGCCACTGTCCAGCCCATAGAAGTATTTTTTTCACTTGGTTAGACTATAATAAATTTAGTTTAATCCTTTATCCAAGTGTAAGCAAACAAAGTTTGCACCTGAAGTATCTTCAGGACTGAGGCAACTCGTGGTAAAGGTGGACCAAGCACTCATCACTCCTTGTCTCAGTATCTCCCATAATGCAAAGCACATCTCCTTGCAGACATGTATAATGCTATGTATTAAGGGAAAGGCACTACCAAGACCGGTTTCGACCTTTATTGAGGTCTCGTCAGTGGGAGCAATACCCAGAGTAGTGATACTAAGGCAGAAGCAATGGAGAAGTCATATTTACCTATACGAGTTGCCAAAAGTTGTACCACCTTATTATTAAATTACTCTGGATTTAGAGAAAGATGTTAGAAGTAATTTTTTCACTTGGTTAGACTTGGTATTACTATCCAGACCAGTTTTGGGCTTTATTAAGATCTCATCAGTATATGACTACTTGTATATGGAAATATGACTTCTGCATTACTTCAACCTTGGTATAACTTCTGGGTCTTGCTCTCACTGACATCTTACAATGTATGTATGTAAGGATATGTGCTTTGCATTATGGGATACTAAGGCAATTGATGTGAAGTTATTAGCCTCTATATACAAGTAGTCCAGTCCATGAAGTTACTTCACATACAAACTTTGTTTGCTTACACTTGGATAAAGAATGAAACAAAGAATGTAATTTCTTGCCATCTTTAATTTAAAACATCAATCCTTAACATACAGTTCCTTACAGCTTAAAATGATGGGTTTACCTACGATCCTCTGTAATTGGTTAGCAAGCTTTTCTCACCAGCTTTCTTTAGTTATTTACTGGGTGTCATGGCAGATGGTACTAATGTAGGAGTATTTCAGGTTTTCTGGTCTCTGTTCAGTTAACTCTTTCTCCTGTGTACATAATGATATCGTTGTTTTTCTTTCTTCAGTACTGCAGTCTTGCTTTTTTTGCAAAAGGGATCTCAGCTCACCTACCCTTATCTCAATAATACACAAAGCTCCATATACAATCAGATCTCACTCCTTGGACTGACATTTATATTCTCCCTCTCCTGGCATAAAGAGCCTCCTCAGTCTCTAAAAAGCTAGGTAAACTTTTTTTGCTCAAGACAATACTACTTTTCACCCCTCTGGCTGCTAAATCTCTACTAATCCCAAATCTACCCATCCTTATAATACTGTTTACATGGCTGGGATGGTGCATCCAAGACATCCCTAAAAGTTCCACCAGTAGATGAATCACTTCATTCACTATTTCAAAGATGCACTGTTTTAGCTGTCTTTTTAGAGGTACTTCTATGGTCACTGCTTCACTAAGCTGCCACCCATCATTCCTATACTTTTAAAAACAAGAGCAGCAGTGCCTAACATCGCATTTCAATCCAAATGAAAACACTCCAAAGGTCTTTCTCCTTTTTCCTCATTTATTCTGTCTACCTTTGTCCTCAACAACCTTCCAGTTGGCAGAACACTTCCACATGAAGTGTTTCTCCAGCTTCAATGTCTAGCTTTTCAAGAAAAATGTGAGCAGATTTCTTTCTCAAATCTTACCTGCACTCCTACATACCGCTAATGTGCTATAGGTTCTTCTTTCTCTTGTGTATGGGATTAATTTGAAAAAAAACAACTAAAAATTATAAATGTTATTATTGTTAGTGTTATCATTGTAGAAATACCATTGCGCTATAGTTTGGTGGATAGAAGGCAAAAGAGGGAGGGTATGATCAAGACATTTAAGCTGTTGAAGGGTTATTGTATTAAAACAAGGAGATTTTTCATATGGTAGAACAAGGGAAAGGAACAAGGACACGAAGCCATCCCTGGAAGTTGCAAAAAGGAGATGGTGAGTAAAAGGGTAAGAGGTAAGTTTTTTGGTAGGAGAGTAGTAAGAGAAGGAGCATGGAATGCATTGCCTGAGAGGGTGACGAATGTGCAGCTGTGGATAATTTCAAGGAGTGGTATGATAGACTTTGTGTTCATTAGTATTGACTTACCGCAATGAGTCTTGTGATGCCATAGGAGTCAGGAAAATAATAAATAATAATAAAACAGTTTGTCACAGTATTCAAACAGCAGTAATTATTTAATAGTGAGAATAGTTTAATTGTAATAGACAACAAAGAACTAAACTTCTAATTTGTGCTGTATATATTTTTGGATTCTAAAATATACATCTTCCTTTCTTTCCATAGTATGCCAGGTCACATACTCCTGATGTCATAAAGGAAAAACTCTGTTCTTAGGTGAATGGATGAGGATTGCTAGTTTGATATATATAGTTTAAATGTGGTGTGCAGCTTATATTTATTAAGCATTCTAGATATCTTTTCAGATGTGCCCTGCATATAGAGAATAGTAACAGTTTTGCTGTGGTCTTGTGTATTACAGAATGGGGGCATTTAGTATTTTATTTATTTAGGGGGGGTATTATTATTATTATTAAGAGAGACTCGTCTGAGGAGGCCACATACTACACACACACACCAGCTATCATACTTATTCTTGAATTCATTCATACTACTTACACTCATAACATCCAGTGGCAATCCATTCCAATCACGCACCACCCTATGATTAAGGATATAGCCAGGGCTCAACAAAAACACTCATCCGTTAGAGTAATTTTACATAATTTGAATAATTTTACCCTTATTCTAACTGTTATTAGAAACTCTTTAGGTCTTTGTTCAGTCTCAGTTTTATATTTGACAAAAACTAACTCAGCTTGAGATAAATTGATTTATGTATTTTACTTCCCGTTTGATGTATTTACATGAGTGGGAAATGGATGGCTTTCATTACTGGGGAATGTTTCATTGCTGTTTATTGACTTAATTGTTTTAACAGGTAATAGAGGGTGCACCATACATCACTACAGTGGACACCTTAGACAGATATAATTGTGACTTTTGTGTCCATGGTGGTAAGTTTCATTTATGTTGATTATTATTATTTTATTATTATTATTATTATTATTATTGTTATTATGTAACACCTCCAGGGAGTTGAAAGACTCATCGAGGGAGGGCACCTATTTGACAACTCTCCATCTCTACCACTCCACTAGCCGCAACTACCTTCATCTACACCAACGGCATCTACTGCTGACCACCACTATTTTCACAGACAATCACAACATCCATGCCCACGGTAGGATTCGAACCCGCAGTCTTTTGGCTGGAGAGCGGATACGGCCGGCCAAGTGGTTAGTGTTAAAAATTATTTGGGATTACGCCCAAATAATTTTTAGAATTATTTGGGCATAATCCCAAATAACATTAAAAATATTGTTATTTACAGAAACTGTAATAACAATATTTTTAATGTTATAATTAAATGCTTCATATAAATTTTTGCTTTCATAACACATGGATACAGTCAGGAATATCTCTCTTTGGGGGATGCAGCAGAGGAGTGGTGAACCGGCTGCATTAATACGCCAGTAACCCCTCATTAGGAGGGGACTCAACCCCCTCCTAGACGGATGAGAAGGATAGGATAGGATTCATTATTTAGTTGATTATGCAATAAAGACTTTTGATACAAAGTCAAGAATATTTTGTGATACTCTGTCTGTATTTATTCAGAAAAAAGATATACAAGGGATAGCGAGAAAAGTAGTTTTATTTTAAAATGTGTAACACCTGCAATTTTTATTTAGTGGCAGGCTTGTTGTACTAACTGTTGAACTTATATTGTGGTGAAAGTTATGACCAGCCATCTCAACTTTACATTCCTTTTCTTGTGTCTCTGTATCCTGTACATTTAAGATACTCTGTGATTACAGATTGTAACATTTTATTATGAATTGTGAACAGAGAGTTAAGTTTAGAGGACATATTGCAATTGTTGCCTAAATAGCTCAGCAGATTACCTGAATTTTGATGAACATGCTGATAAGCAGTATAGGTGATTATTATTCCTCTTTATAAGTTTTATAAGGCTATGTGTGGGCTATTCACACTGGTCACTTAGATTCCCTGGGGCTGAAGGATGGAGAGGATCCATAGCAAAGTGACCAAGATTGTGTCCAGACTCTGACCCCTTATGAGGATATCATGTATTACAAAGGCTAGTTGATAGACAGAAAAGAGGGTATGTGATAAAAACATTAAGTTGCTAAAGGAGTTTTATAGGATTGACACAAGAATTTTCCAGGGATCATCCCTGGAAATTGTGTAAGAGTGTGGTTAGCAAGTGAGACTAGTTTTTTCTTGGAGGGTAGTGAATTAGTTACCAGAATTGGTTGATTGTAAATTTGTTCAAGGAGAAGTATGATAGGTATTGTGTGAATAAGTTACTGAAAGCCCCCCCCTCCCCAATGAGTGTTTGATTCCATGGAGATGCCTGAGAAAATACTAACATCAAGAAACAAGAGTATCACACATCATCATCACAATGCTCTTTACTTCATGATTGCATTTTTGAAGTAAACATTTCATGTCATTCTTGGGAAAGTAATCTGAAATCTCAAATAATCTTTCTTATTTGAATTATTAAATTTAAAAATGAAAGTTTGAGGTTGGATAAATGGAAAGATACTTTCACATAAGGCATGCAGAGAACCAACTAGGACTTCTGATGTATATCTTATCTTTTTGGTGTGTGTGTGTGCGTGTGCATGCACGTGCCTTGTTACAACCAAATAATATTCCATGTTGGCTTGAACTATGTACATGTATATATATATTTGATGGTGCAACATAATCAGATATCACACTGGCGTTTTTTTTATTTTATTTTTTAAATAAGCATCTTGTTCACAAGAATTACTAAACCTTTAGTGCATTAGTACTAAAGGTTTAGTAATTCTCACATTAGTACTCCCTGTGAGTACTAATGTGAGGGTGAGATACTCTGCAGATATGCTTGATCATACTCATAAGAATAGGATTAATTTGATATAATTTGCTATTGTGAATTTTCTTTAGAACAGTATTGTACCTATGGGACTTTTGTCAGGACTTTTTTTGGTAGTTTATTTTAGTGAGTGAGTTTTATATAGTAGTGTATATTGTTTTGAAAATCAACTATATGTGTGGTTCTTTAGGAAAGAACCATATACAATTTATGTATATATGCATATACACTTTCCTGAGAAGGCTTAAGTGTTTTATATGCTGAGGTAGCATTAAAAAAGAGAGAGAAAAGAGAAAAAAAAATCTGTTGTTGTTGTTGTTTTGAAGAAGTATCAGTTAAAAAAGAAGAACGATATAAGGATTCAGCTTTAATGCAACTAAAGTCAAATTAGTTGTTTTGTGTCTCTTCTGAAAGAATGACATTAAAGTACTGAAGATAACTGTTCGAGCCTGTGTAGCTCAGTGGATGTGGCGTTTGCACACCACCGCGCTAGGCCGCACGAAGGAAGTCTTAGTTTCGAGTCTAGTCGGCGACTAGAGGAAATTTTTCTAAGCCTTTTTTCGACCGGTTCCCGAGTTAGTCGATCTCTGGCACGGGCAAGCAGGTTTTTCCTCCCGGAAACTCGGGTTTTTCGTCCTGTAAATTCAAGAAAATCGACCGTAGAACCCACATTATTTCAGACATTAAATATATTGTGTTAGGGTTAGAGACCACGAGATGGCGGCACATTTGAGCCGTCTCTCTTCACTGCGTACCGCTTAATTAGTGATAGCCTTGGGCCATCTGTCTCTGATTGGGTACCAGTGGAGATTGAACTGCCCACTCAGTCTCCAAAAGTTAGATAGGGCTAAATGGCCTCGCCTACTCCCGTATATACGGGAATAAAAAGGCGTTAGCTGATTTTTTTTTTTTTTTTGAGATAACTGTTCTTAATGTTTTGTATAAATATGCAGTGTCCTACATTGTGTAGGTCAGAATCTATTGATCTACTGGACTGGAGTTTATATGGATGACATTTTTTGCTGAACCTGATTAAGCATCTTGGAAATGTTGCAATTAACTGAGTATCTTATTGCATGATTTGTAGAAGTTAGACGATTTCTTCATAGACAATACATTAGAGTCTACTGATAGTTGTTAGTAGGTAAGTGGTCTCTTGATAATATCGAAGCTACCAGACAAATATGAAGTAGGAGAGTATGAAAAGTTTGTAGAAAATAAAATTTTGTAGCAGAGGTTTGAAGAAAATTTGAGACAGAAGCAGAAGTGTTTTTCTGGTATTCAGATTGATCCAGATTCTTTTAATTTATTTTTGGTTAAAAATTACTGAAAGTATTGAGTATAATACTTGTTATAGTGGTGATGGTGATCTTCAAATCCAGTTTTAAGTTATGGTTCTGAGAAAAATTAGGGGAGTGAACTGATGGCATCAATGGCAGAATCATATTAAAAATGAAGATATTAGAAAAAACCTTGACATTATTAGCATTCAAGAATGTGTCAGCAGAGCTAATCTAAGCTGACATGGACTTAAATAGAATGGGTGAGGAAAGCAAAACAGGTGTTTGATGCCAAGATGACAGGAAAGAGATCAAAAGGAAGAGCAAGAACTAGTTGGATTGATTCAGTTAGAAGTGACTTAGAAAAACAAAATGTTACATATGATAATATTGGGTGTGCTCATAAGTAATAAAATAATTTGGAAGAAAATTGCTGATAGGAGATTAATAATAATGTAAACTTAATCATGTCATGCTGTCATAGTAATTTGAACATTATTAGGAAAATGATGATGATTATCTTCAATATATTGCCACTGTAAGAGTTCAAGGAAAAATGTTAGATGCTAGTTGGTCAGCTTTGACTTTGGAAAGTGTTGTAGTAAACCTGTCTGGATTTAGAAGTGGAAGCAAAGTTGAATAAAAGTTGTGATCAGCAGGATTAGAAAAGCCCAGAAAGCTTTGTTTCCTACATATATTGTTGGAAGATTTCTTACAAATTTGTGTCCTGGGTTTATACTTATATCGTTTTCAGTGATAAATTTTTGATTTCTTTAAAGGCACCAAAATAAATGAATTTCATTAACAGATATATATAACATACTCTTAGTTACTATGCAATTATTTTAAAGTTTGATATGAATTTTAGATGACATTACGCTAGATGCAGATGGACAAGATACTTACCGTTATGTTAAGGCTGCAGGTAGATACAAGTAAGCTTTCTTCTGTTTTAATGTAAAATTATTCAGATTATAGTATATCTCTATATATAGTCGAAGAAGTAATATTGTTTAACTTAATTACATTACCAGTTATAATAATTATTATTCTCTTTCTCAGATATTATTATTATTATTACACAACACCTCCATGGAGTCAAGGCCTCATCACTGGAGAGCACACTACACCACAAATCACTGTCTATCTATGCTATCTGATTCACCAACTAATAATTTTTCACCTTGGAGACTGAAAAAAAAAAAGTCTATATAAAAGTATGTCTTGTTATAATGAGAATAAAACATTGGTCTAGCCTTAAAAAATGCCAATTCAAGTTGTGGTTACTTTGTTAATTAATTTCTTTGAGGATTCAACATGTAAACACATATATAAGAAAAATTTTAAAGTATTTTCAGGATACTAAAAAATGCTTATCGTTGCTAATTTAGATATCAAACGGTTATTTTCACCTCAAACAATACTGTAAGCATATCCAACATTACACTGTGTACATTTCGTATTAGTATTACTTCAAATACTCACAGGCCACAGTAACTAATCGTACCTTGCCTTGCCTTGAAAACATTCAGTGTTGGAGTACTCACCACCCACTTTGGCAATGTATTCCAGTCATTCACTACTTGCTATGTATAGAATCTCCTTTTCATCTCCTTACATAGGTAGTTAGGTAGTATGAAAATAATGCACATATAAAATAAATAAAAATAAAATACCCTTTTCAGGATGATTCAAGTACATCTGATTGGTGTAAGATGGGGATTGCCTGTATTTTGTTTACTTGTTAGTTAATATTTCATTTTTCAACCCGATAGCAATGTAGTCAATTAGATAATTTTTGTAAAGTTTCCAGGGATGACCTTGTTCTCTTATCATTCATTACCTTATGCAACAATTTCCTTGTTATCTGGCATGATAGGTCTCTCAGAATTTATGTCTCAATCATAACACCTCTCCTTCTACTAAATTTTGCAGGCCACATTCCATCAATCTGTCCTCATACTCAACATTCCAGTCTTGAGACAGTCCTTGTTATTTGTCTCTGCACGCACGCACGCACACGCACACACACACACTTCAATGTTTTATTATTATCAATATAACCAGATCTCTGCACAAAAATCCAAATGTTACCTGATTAGTGCCTTATACAGTGGAACTATCACCTCCTTATCTGTAAGGAGGTGACAAGTGTTTTCTCTGCATTATAGCAGCAACTTTTTGGGTGACTTTTACAACTTTTGCAACATGCCCCCTGAACTTCAGTTGCCTATCTACCAAGATCCCCAGATTCCTTGCCTCCTCTGTTTCCTGAAGCAAAGTTCCTTCAGTATAATAAACCTCATTCCATCTTCTCTGGCCAAAGTGTACTTGACACTTACTAGCATTGAAGTCATATCCCCATTCTTCAGCCCAAAGCACCAACCTATTCAAATCCTCTCACAACAACATTACATCAAAACTTTCTGATAGTTATTTAAAATAAAGAGCCAATAGGCTTCATTTCGGCAATGTAAACATTATTTAAATGAATGGGATATTAAATCCCACATTGTTTTAAAACCGAATAAAAAACTCAAAGATCGGATTGAAAGAGTTTCATGCCGAATATAGTAACTATAAAAGTATTGGCGACTACTAGCGTAAGCTAAAGCACGTAGTTCAAGTACGTAGTACAAACTAGGGCAACTCGCAGCAAAGGGTGAAAAAAGTTCTGATCGCTATTCTTAGTATTTCACACAATGTATGCAACTCGCAGCAAAGGTGGAGAAAGTTCTGATCACTATTCTTAGTATTTCACATAATGTAATGTGCGAAATACTAAGAATAGCAATCAGAACTTTCTCCATTTTTTCTGTGAGTTGCCCTAGTTTGTACTACGTGCTTTAGCTTATGCTAGTAGTTGCCGATACTTTTATAGTTACTATATTCGGCATGAAACTCTTTCATTCCGATCTTTGAGTTTCTTATTCGGTTTTAAAACAATGTGGGATTTAATATCCCCTTAATTTAAATAATGTTTACATCACCGAAATGAAGCCTATTGGCTCTTTATTTTAAATAATTTATGGGTGCACCTTTTTGACAACTCGTATAGCAGAGTATATAAGTTCTTTTCACTATACCCTTAGTATTATATATTATATTTCGTCTAGCTACTCACTGATGAGATCTCAGTAAAGATCAAAACCGGTCTGGGTTGTGTGTGACCTCCCACCATAACATAATGTATAACATCATACATATCCTAGGAGATGGGTTTTACATTATGTGAAATACTAAGAATAGCGATCAGAACTTTCTCCACCTTTGCTGCGAGTTGCCCTAGTTTGTACTATGTACTTGAACTACGTGCTTTAGCTTACGCTAGTAGTCGCCGATACTTTTATAGTTACTATATTCGGCATGAAACTCTTTGATTCCGATCTTTGAGTTTCTTATTCGGTTTTAAAACAATGTGGGACTTTCTGATAGTGGTTCAAGAAGCAATTTCATTCATTCAAAAACTTATATCATTAATATCTTTCTCTCTTTTCTCTTTCTCTGTTTCAATGTTAATTTAAATTTCAGCATGTTTTTAAATAAAATTTATTACTTAAGACGGATGGGATGAAATGCTGAGAGGCATATTTAAGCAAATATACCAGAAAGAGAAATATTGAATTCTCCCCCCCCTCCAAAAGAACCTTTTGATTACAAAAAATTTTGAAAGCATGTTTGGTACTATGAGTTATACATGACCTTAAACAATGATAACTTTGAATACAAAATAAAAAATTACACTTTTATATTTTAATAATAAATTTATCTAGCCTTTCAAAGAATAGAAAATGTAGATTTCGAGATATTCACTTCCTGTTTTCATAGGGTAAAGACTTGTGTAGAAGGGCTGTACACAAAGGCTATTTTTTGTAGACTAGACAATTAAGCTGATACTAAATCCATCTGTTGAGACAGCATTACAGTATTGTTGACTTTTAGTATAGGGAACGAGAAGAACAGTTTATGTTGTTTGCTTAGAATTTCTTTTAGAATAAAGAACCAACCACTCCAGGGAGTATACCTCTGTGCTTTGGTGGTTTGTTATAACAGCAGTTACTTTTGTGAGTCAACTCTGGTTTTGAATTATAAAGTAAGCTTAGAAGTTCATTATATTTTTATAGCAGAGTTGCGCAGTGGAAGCTTGCTGGGCCCATAGATCGTAACCATGCTCTGCTAGCTATATATTGCTGAACTGATTGGCCAAGCAGTTAGTGTATCTGCTATCCAGCCAAACAGCTGTGGGTTTGAATCCCGCCATGGGCATGGATGTTTGTGATTGTCTGTGAAAATAGTGGTGGTGACAGACAGCACATGGCGTTGGTTGTAGTTGCAGTTAGTTATAGTTCGTGGAGACAGAGAGTTGTAGAGTACCCTCCCTCGATGAGTCTTTGGACTCCCTGGAGGTGTCACGTAATAATAATAATATCTTAGTGAATTTCCCATTGTGAAATAAACACTCTGATGCGGTATTTCATATTCTTAAAAGTATGCTAGTATCATTGTGAATATTACTTTCATTTGGCAACTTAATTAGAGTAATACATATTTACTTAGTAATGTTTTGCTATGTGCATGAAACTGCATTTTTAACAGCATAATTAAAAATTATATTGACATGATTTTGAAAATGAAGTTTCAGGTCTACAGTACATTCTCAATATAGTAAACATTGTTGTATTGAACTTAGTTTCAATTACAGATTATCAAAAACACCAAAACAATTATCAAACACCAAAGCTGTAACAGTATCAGATCACTGTAATAAATTATTCCTCTGCCTCTAGTATGTATGCATTCGCTACATATTTTTATTATAACCATATGGAAAATAATAGGAAGAATAAAAATGTAAGTAATTACTGAAGTTTGTAGGTTTGTGATAAATTTTATAGCAGTAATATTAGTTATGGTTCAATTTAAGAATTGTAAATTTTCACATAGCCCTTATTTTCAAATAAATGAAAGTTACTTACTGTTTAAAATGAATTAAAGAGAATTTATATTACTCTGCTTTCTTCAATACATACATGTCTTCTACTTTCCTGCCTTAAAAATCTATGCTTCAGGGCCAGGGGGGAGATATTTTAATGGGTTTTTTTCTTATTGTCAAGCGAAAACTATCTTGAAAAATAGCATATTCTAAAAATCTGTTAGAAAAAAAAGTACTTCTCTCTAAGAATGCTGCTAACATTGACTTTTGACTTTGGCAGAGTGATGAATAATAGTCTTTCTTCGTTACGTTTCTTTTAGGACCATACTTAGAGCCAATCATGGTCTTGAATAGCTAGAAAAATAATTTAATTAAATTGGTCCCTCTGCCTAATTAATATTTTATTTTATTGCCTCCTCCCTTTCTAAAAAAAAACTAAGCATGTAACTTATTTGCACCAGCTGAAAACTCCCTCTGTGTAGGGTTACATTCTTTAATTCAATAGCAATTAAGTGAATGGTATCCGGAAAGTTGTTCACTAATTTAAAACTTTCATGGTAACATTTTTTGCTTCTGTCCTTTGGATCTCCTCACAAATCTGCAAGTATTCAGATTTGTTGACCAGATTGATTGAGTGAATAGTTTTGGTGTCCAATCAGTAATCCATGGATTTAAATCCCACTATGGCACATAGATGTTTGTAATGGTTTTAGGCTTTAGATAAATTTCATCTCATGATATGATATCGTCATTGTTTATTGGAAGTATCTTTTAAAAGTTCAAGAAGCAGAATTTCTGAATTATTTAATCTTTAACCTACCTACAATACTAGTAAGATAAGTTCAATATCTGATTATCATAAAGAAAAAAAAATCAAATCTGATATTAACAACAAGGGATTATGTTGATCATTTGTTGGCTGCATATGTGTTTGCTAATTACTGTATTTTTCTGTGTATAAGACGATACTTTTTTCGGAAATTTTAGACAAAAAATTGGGGGTTGTCTTATACACGGAGATTAACTGGTTGAGAGACCTGCAGTTGCTGCGGCGAAACTATTGGTACCTTGTCTCCGTGAACAGGCTTCTGCCAATCACTAGCCTTTGTTAAACTCTGTCGATTGTCATTAATGGCTGATTTTGAATAAACCAATCAGAACTCTGAAAGCATTCATATGTCTGCAACTCATTAGCGGGGTAAGTTAATGCATCAACAATATTTTGAGCACTAGCCCACGAAAAGTCTGAAAATAAAAAAACGATTGTCATATTCTTCAAAATTCAAGTTAAAAGTCATCAATTAAATGGTAAGAATATGGAAATAAAGCATCAGAGAGATTTGAATCTCCTCTCACTGAGTGTATGATTAGACAGTGGAGATGTTTAAAATATTGATTTCTTAATTTTGGGTTCGAAAAAGTAGGGTTCGTCTTATACATGGGGGATCTTATACACAGAAAAATATCGTACATGAAATTTATGGACATTGGGCTTAAATTTTCTTTGAAGTTTACACCTTCTAAGTCAGAGATACATATCATATAAACATAAAATAAAGAAGTCTTGGTTATTTATCGTACAAAAAATACTGTAGTTTTCAACAAATATATATATATGTGCTTCGAAAAATTGCTAAATGAAACAAGCAGTTAGAGTACAGTGGTAAAAAACACTCAACAGGCATACAGTCAGGAATACATATCCATACTTGAAGTAGAAAAAGCCATCAAAGGCTTAAATGTGGAAAGGCAGCAGGAGTAGATGAGATTTGACCAGAAATGCTGAAGTATGGTGGTATAAAAGTCTTACAGTGGCTGCACTGCATAGTTCAGAAGGCTTGGACAGAGGGACAAATTCCTGATGATTGGAGTAGAGCCTCATAGTACCCATATATAAAAAGGGAAATAAAACGGAATGAGAATTACAGAGGTATTTCCCTACTGAGTGTTCCTGGTAAGATTTATGCCAGTATACTTGAGAAATAGTTGAGAAGAATTGTGGAAGAAAAGCTTAGTGAAGAACAAGCTGGATTCAGGCCAAATAGAGGCTGTCAGGATCAGATTTTCACTTTATGACGTATAGAAATCACGGGAATATAACAAAAATCTGTATTTAAGTTTTGTTGATCTGGAAAAGGCATATGACAAGGTGCCAAGAGAGAAGCTATTCACTATGCTACAGTTTTATTACCAAATAGTTTAGGGAAATAACAATGTAGACTAGGATATACATTAAAATAACTTTTTAATACAAATCTAATATTTTGGCAATGTCACGTTGCCATTTTCAACAGGAACTTGTGAGCAAGACACTTGCACACAGGCACAGCAAACAGTAAATGAGGACGAAGCAGGAAGCTATTCTTTCTTCTAAAGTCCTATTGCTTCCCCCTAGCAGGCAAGGTTGGTATTCTTGGGCGATTGGGCTGAGGTCTTCTGATGTAGGTTTCCCAAATTTGAGGCAGTCTCATGCAGCCAAATTTGTTGAGGTTTGGATTGTTTCTTAGGGCTAAGGCTGATTCCATGAAAAGCCTTTCGTACTTGTATTTACTACGGTGAATGATCGTGGCTTTCTTCCACTGTATTCTATGGCGGGTATCCAGAGCATGGTCTGCAAGACCAGAGTGGCTGTATTGGTGGAGTAGTCCTTGTGTTCTGTAATTCTGATATTGGCTGTCCTGCCTGTTTGGCCAAAGTAGGCCAGCTTACAGCTGCAAGGGACCTGGTATACACCAAGTAGGTCTAGGGGGGGGGGAGGTTGGTCTTTAGTGGAGCAGATATGGGATGCCAATTTCTTATAGGGTCTGTAACAAGAAGTTAAGCCGTGTTTTTTTAGGATTTTTGTAATTTTTTCAGAGGTGCCTCTGATATAGGGTATGGTGATGGATTTAAAGTAATCCTTGTTGTGAGGTGGGGGGAGGGGGGGTTGTGGTTTATTGGTTTCAATCTTTTTTGGATTGTTTTGGGAGGGTAACCATTGGCTGAGAAAGTGTTGAGAATGTGGTTTAGTTCTGTGGTTAGGGCATTGTCATTTGAACAGATAAGTTTAGCCCTGTTGTGTAGTGTCTTAATGACACCATATTGTTGTGAGGAAGGGTGGTGGGATTGTTGGTGAATGTATCTGCCTGTATGGGTGGGTTTTCTATAGACTGAGAAAACCAAGGTTCCATCAGGCTGGCAGGTGACTAGTGTGTCTAAGAAAGGAAGGCAGTTGTTTTTTTCTTCTTCCAAGGTGAATTTGATTCTGGGGTGTTGGTTGTTTAAGTGTGTTAGGAAGGAGAGGAGTGCATCGGAGCCTTGTGGCCAAATAGCGAACACATCATCTACATATCAAAGCCAAATGGTTGGTTTTTGTGGGGCAGAGTTTAAGGCTTTCTCTTCAAAAGTCTCCATATAAAAGTTGGCCAAGGGTGGGGAGAGTGGAGAACCCATGGTTGCTCCCCCTATTTGTTTGTAGAATTTTCCTTGCCAAACAAAATAGCCTGAGTTGATTGTGAACTGAAATAGGGCTGTGATATCAGGAGGAAATTTAGCTTGGATTAGCTCTAAGGATTCTTTGAGTGGGACATTTGTGAATAAGGAGGAGACATCAAAGCTGACCATTACATCAGTGTGTTTGAGTGTAAGGTTTTCTATGCTGACTTTGAAGTGTAATGAGTTTTTTATGTATGAAGGTGTGTTGCCAGTATAGTGTGTGTGAGAGCTTTGGCCAAATGTTTAGCTAGTTTGTATGTGGGGGAATCAATGCCATCCACTATGGGACGTAATGGCACATTTTCCTTATGTATTTTTGGGAGTCCATAAATACAGGAGTGGGGGGCGGTATGGAGTTAAATGGTTTTAATTTGTTAGTGACTTCCACAAGCCAAGATGTGACCTTCTTAAGGATCCTGTGGAGTTTTCTAATTTGTGAGTTGGTGGGATTGTACTCGATAGGGAGGTAAGTAGCCCGATCTAACAATAGAGCTTTTAGCTCACCTGTATAATCCTTTTGGTTAAACAATACTGTGGCGTTCCCTTTATCCGCTTTGGTGATTATTATTTCCTTGTTTTTCTTTAATTCCAGTAGAGATTTAATTTCTTTATTGGGCATGTTGGCTTTAGGTGGTTTTGCTTTGGTCAGAACACTAGCCACATCCAGTCTGATATCATTGGCGACGTGGTTAGGAAGGTGTCGTATCCCGCATTCAACTTGTATCATAATATCCTCTGCAGGTATTCTTCTGGGCGCAATGGCGAAGTTGTGGCCACGTGAGAGGGCATCGAGTGCTTCAGGTTTCACAATAAACGACGAAAGGTTGATTACTGTTTCGGTAGGAAGTTGCGGTTTCGAGATCGCGTTCTTCTTTATTAAATTTTCAATTTTTTTGATGTGTTGATCTCGTACTTTTTTAAACTCTTTCTCCGCTGCAATGCACGAGATGTCGTGCAAAATAGACCACATTTCAGTAGCCACGATCATTCACCATAGTAAATACAAGTACGAAAGGCTTTTCATGGAATCAGCCTCAGCCCTAAGAAACAATCCAAACCTCAACAAATTTGGCTGCACGAGACTGCCTCAAATTTGGGAAACCTACATCAGAAGACCTCAGCCCAATCACCGAAGAAATGCTAGGGGGCACCAATAGGACTTTAGGAGAAAAAATAACTTCCTGCTTCGTCCTCATTTACTGTTTGCTGTGCCTGCGTGCAAGTGTCTTGCTCACAAGTTCCTGTTGAAAATGGCAACATGACGTTGCCAAAATATTGGATTTGTATTAAAAAGTTATTTTAATGTATATCCTAGTCTATGTTGTTATTTCCCTAAACTATTTAGTAATAATGCATAACCAACGTCTAAGCCTTTCCACTAGAACTATGCTACAGTTATATGTCGATTGGGCATTATATCAAGGAATACTTAGTCTGTATTTGAGTTGTAAGTCAGCAGTTTAGAATTGAAGGAAGTACAGGAAGATCATTTAATGTTAAATCTGGAGTGAGACAAGGATGTACATTATGAAGAGGTATTAAACATGATATCAAAATTGGAGATGTTAATGTCAGCTCTCTGCTTTATGCAGAAGATGTTATACTTCTAAATAAATCCGCTACAAGTCTGCAAGATTCTCTGACCAAATTGAATAACTGTTGTCATAATAGATATGGTATGAAGGTCAGCAATAAAAAGACAAAGACAATGAAAATAGGTAGAATCGTTGAAAATGTCAACTGCATTGTGAACGGAGAACCTGTGGAACAAGTAAAACATTTCAGCTATTTAGGCACAATTTTTAGTGAAGATGGTAAATTAAATATGGAAATAGACAACAGAATCGACAAAGCTGGTATGGTAGGCAGTCAGTTGAATAAATTCATATGGAATAAGAGAGAAATTAGTCGGAACACTAAATTAGTTGTATACAAGACAGCGTTCAAACCAGTTTTAACTTATGGATCTGAGCATTGGGTGAAGTAAAACACTTGACCAAAGAGTAGAGACCGCAGATATGAGAGTCCTGAGAAAGATTAGAAGTGTGAACAGATGGCATCAGTGGCAGTATCATGTTAAAAACGAGGATATTAGGAAAGAACTTGACATTGTCAGCATCCAGGAATTCGTTAGCAGAGCTAATCTCAGGTGTTATGGTCACTTAAAAGAATGGGCGAGGAAAGATTAGCAAAACAAGTGTTCTCTGCCAGGTTGGCAGGAAAACGACCCAGAGGGAGACCAAGATATAGGTGGATTGATACGGTACAATGTGTCTTAGAAGATAGAAATATAAGATCTGATAATGTTGGAGTCTTGACAAGTAACAGACTGATTTGGAGGAAAATTGTAGATAGGAAGTTAGTAATGATGTAAATTTTTCATGTAGTACTATCATACCCTTAAGGGTACGTGGCAGGAATTTGATGATTATGATGATGTGCTTGGACTTTGTGTTAGAACGGTCATTGTATATTTTTACTTGGTCATTTATATTTTTACTTTTTGGTCATATGAGGGAAATATATATGGAATTAATATTGCTTTAATTTTGTAATAAATACTGTCTTTCATCTTGATGGGGAAAAATATTCAACAAATATTTTTATATAAATATTTACGCCATATAACTTAAGTGAATCAAAGGTAAGCTGTTTTCCACTTGTATTACATCAAAAAGTGATGTATACAAGAAAGGTTAATAATGATCAGATTGTGAAAAGGAAAAAGTCACTTCAGAATTTCAGTAAGTTATATTTTTCAAAGAGCCTGTGTAGCTCAGTGGATGTGGCGTTTGCACACCACCACGCTAGGCCGCACGAAGGAAGTCTTGGTTTCGAGTCTAGTCGGCGACTAGAGGAAATTTTTCTAAGCCTTTTTTCGACCGGTTCCCGAGTTAGTCGATCTCTGGCACGGGCAAGCAGGTTTTTCCTCCCGGAAACTCGGGTTTTTCGTCCTGTAAACTCAAGAAAATCGACCGTAGAACCCCACATTATTTCAGACATTAAATATATTGTGTTAGGGTTAGAGACCACGAGATGGCGGCACATTTGAGCCGTCTCTCTTCACTGCGTACCGCTTAATTAGTGATAGCCTTGGGCCATCTGTCTCTGATTGGGTACCAGTGGAGATTGAACTGCCCACTCAGTCTCCAAAAGTTAGATAGGGCTAAATGGCCTCGCCTACTCCCGTATATACGGGAATAAAAAGGCGTTAGCTGATTTTTTTTTTTTTTTTTTTTTATATTTTTCAAGAATTGAAACAAGGATAATAAAGCAAACATGAATTTGGATGGCAATCAGTATTGTCCTTGCCTTAGGCCACTGGTGTGTGAATTTGTTCGTTTATATCGCAGAAAGAGCATACTGTAAAATCAAATTATTTTAAAGGTGACAAAAACTGAAGATATTGTGGGTGTTGAAATAATTACAATGAAATCTTGTTTTTCAGAGGAGTACAAGACATCAGTTCTGTCACTTTTTCTCTCAAAATATTGAAGAGGAATGCAATCAGGAGTACATATGAATACTTCAGATATAAAAAAACAATCAAAAAACTGAAATGTTGAAATCATACTGGAGGAAATGATATTTGACCAGGCATGCTCAAATATTATTATTACCAGGGACTTATTGAGGGAGGCCTATATCATCCAGACCCTCTTTCATACCTCTTCTTGAATTCATTCACACTACCTGCTCTCACAACCTCCAAAGGTAATCAATTCTAGTCATGCACTATTTTATGAAAGAAAAAATCTAGCTCTGACCCCTTTCTTGACTGTATTGATTCTCAATGTCCATGGATGCCCTCTTGTCCACTCCCCATCCTCTATAAAATTAAAAATTTCATCTACTGGTTTACTATATGATCCTTTCAGAAGTTTATAGGTTTCTCTATCATAACATCTCTTTTCTGTTTGCTGGTGTCTGCAGTTCACAACACAAATTTGCCATCTGATAATCCTAATCTACACTCCACAGTACTGATATCTATTATCTTTAACATTCTCCTTTGCACTCTGCATCACCTCAGAAACAGAGACTAGATCAGTAGTCCAGATGAAGTCGTTTCAAAGCCTTGTACAGAGGCAAAATGACATCCTTATCTTTGCATGTTTTCGTTTCAACATTATAATTATTCTCTGAGTTGTATTTGCAATCTTTGATATGTGGTCCCCTTGAATTTCAACTTCCTACCTACTAAAATTCCAAGATTTTAGCCTGATCAGTTTCTGCTAGTATAAGCCACTATTATAATATGACAATGGATATCTCATTACACCAAAGTGCATAATTTTACTCCATAGCATTGAGCTGATAACCATTTTTCCATGCCCACAATTTCAGCCTATTCAAAACTTTCTTAAGGTGCTACATGTTAGTTGAATTTCTGATTATGTTGCCCATCTTTACATCATTAGCAAACAGCTATATTTAATAACATTGAGCCAAGTAAATCTTGAAGACCCCCCCCCCCATTACCATTTTTTGATATCATTCAGTCAACCATCCTCTTATCCAAGCTAATAGTTAAAACTCCAGTCCTGCTCACTGTCAGGTGGGCTATCATCTATAAAATTACAGCTGAGTTAAACCAGGGGAATGGATACACTTTGATACTTGGTGACTTTGGTAAGTCTTTTGACAGGATACAGCATGCAAGGCTGAAATTTTTTCAGCTGATAGCTCACTTTACAGTGAGCAAGCTGTTCCTTGCAAAGTATGGATTTGCTGTCATTGAATTTCTATATGCAAGCTCTTGCCAATTTTTATGAAATCTTCACCACCACCACTCCAGATATATTGATAGATAATAGTTAAACATCAGTGCTTGTACCACTTTTGCACATTGGGATTAATATACATTCTTTCCATTCCTGTGGGGATTCTTCTCTATGCTGAGATTTAAATTATATAATTATATCTTTATAACTTCAGTTCAGCTGAACACTTTTAGCATATATGCTAATATTCCATCAGCCAAATTCTTATTCAGTTTATACAACAGCTGTAGTACCTCCTTTTTCATATACTTTTTATTCTTCGCCCATTAAAGAGGTAGCATTGTGCTTGATGCAGTGTGCATTAGGTTAATAGCTCTTAGAAAAATAGGCACTCATTAGTTGAACAACAATCTCTTATCCAACATATCTAATATTTTGTGCTTCTGAGTCACTCCTGACTGAATCAATCCACCTAGACCTTGATCTTCCTCTGGGTCTCTTTCCTGCTATCTTGGAAACAACACCTATTTTGCTAACTTTTCCTCACCCATTCTATTTAAGTGGCCATACCACCCTAGATTAGCTCTGCTGACACATTCTTGAATTCTAATAATGTCAAGTTTCTTTCTAATATTTAATATGATCTGGCATTGATGCCATTGGTTCACTCTCCTAATTTTTCTCAGAACCCTCATATCTGTGGTCTCTAGTCTTTGATCAAGTGCTTTATTTCTAACCCAACTCTCAGATCCATAATTAAAACTGGTTTGAACATGGTCTTGTATACTGCTAGTTTGGTGTTTTGGCTAATTTCGCTCTTATTCTATATCTTATTAATTTATTCAGCTGGCTACCCACCATACCAACTTTGCTTATTCTGTTGTTTCTTTCCAGATTTAACCTACCATCTTCACTAAAAACTGTGCCTAAATAGCTGAAATATTTTACTTGTTATATAGGATCACCATTCAGAATGCAGCTGAAGTTTTCTATGTTCCTGCCTATTTTCATAATTTTGGTCTTTTTATTGCCAATTTTCATGCTAAATTTGCTACAGCTGTTATTCAATTAAATTAGTGTATGTATCATCTGCATTAAGCAAAGAGATGTTTGATATCTCCAATTCTAATATCAAGCCTAATGCCACTTTCTTTCATATTGTGATCCATATAGATGATGAACAAGAGTGGAGATAATGTGCAACCTTGTCTTACCCCTGATTTTACATCAAACCATCTTCCTGTATTTTCCTTCAATTCTAACTTCTGACAACTTAAATGCAGACTATGGATTTCTCTGTATAATGTTTCATTGATTCCCCATATAATTGTAGTGTTTTGAAAAGCTTTTCTCTGGGCACCTTGTCATGTGCCTTTTCCAGATCTACAAAACTTAAATAGTCATATTCCCATGATTTCTAACTATTTGTCTTAAAGTGAAAATCTGATTTTGACAACCTCTATTTGGCCTGAATCCTTTGTTCTTCTCAAAGTTTTCTCTTCCACAATCTTTCTCAACCCATGCTTGCATAAATCTTACCCGAAACACTCAGTAGAGAAATTTCTCTGTAATTCTTACATTCAGCTTTATTCCCTTTTTTTATAGATGCGTACGATCTCTACTCCAATCATTGGAAATTTCTGTCCAGGCCCTCTGAATTATGCTGTATAACCACTGCATAACTTTTATATCTCCATACTTCAGCATTTCAGGTCAAATATCATCTACTCCAGCTGCCTTTCCACATTTCAAACGACTTTTTCTTCCTCAAGTATTGATATGTGCACCTCTTTGCATTCCTCTTGAAAATTTTCTAGTATGGTTCTGTCACTGCTTGGTTCATTTAACAGTCTTTCAATGTAATTATTCAAGACATCTAGGATATCCTTATCTTTAGTTTTCATGTCGCCTTTATCATCTTTGATTCCTTCCATTTCTAAGCGTCTTCAATAGCCTCCAGAACATTTTGCACCTTCTTAATATTTATTTTCCATACTCTTACTAAAGTCTTCCTGTGACTTTTATTTAGCGACTTTTACACAGAATAATTAGATGTATAAATTTTATTTATTATTATTATTATTACAGGCAGCTCCGAGGAGTCCTTAGACTCATCGAGGGAGGCCCAATATCATGTCAAGAACAACTATTCAACATTCACACAGTATCTATCATACTTCACCTTGAACTCATTTACAGTCATGGCACCCACAACAGACTCTGGAGCTTATTCCACTCGTTTACCACTCTCCAAGTAAAAAACCTAGTTCTAACATCCTTACTAACCACACTCTTACCAAGCTTCCATGGATGGCCCCTAGTCCTCCCACTACCAGTCCTATTCTCAAAAATATCTTTTGAATTAATCTTATAGAAACCCTTCAGTAATTTGAATGTCTCAATCATATCATCCCTCTTCCGCCTATCAACCAATTTCTGCAGCCCACAAATCTTCAACCTGTTCTCATAAGGTTCATTCCATAGTCCTGCTGTTATCTTGGTCAATCCTCCCCACCTCCCCATCAAGAAGAAACCCTGGCACCCATATCTGGACAAATTAGTCCAGATGGGGTCTTATCAAGGCTTGATACAGAGGAACAATAACCTGTTTGTCTTTGCTTGTTAAAGTGTTTTTCAGCAACCAAGTGATTTGGTGAGCTGATGTGTCCGCTAAACTTCAACTCCCTATCCACCGACACTCCCAAATCCCTGGTCTCGTCAATCTCCTGGAGTACAGTTCCACCAATGTGATATACTGCTGCTAATCTTTTCACCCCAAAATGCAAAACCTTACATTTTTCCACATTAAATTGACATCCATTCTCCTTAGCCCAGTCCTCCAAACTATCCAAATCATCCTGCAAAATTTTGACATCCTGAGCATTCACTATTGCTCTACCCAACTTTGCATCATCCGCAAACAGATGAACAGTTCCTCTCAGATCCTTTCCTATATCATTAATGAACAAATTAAACAGTAGTGGTCCAAGAACAGAACCCTGCTAGTCACATGCCATCTTTTAGACTCTACTCCTGAATAAACCACTCTCTGATATCTCTCCATCAACCACCCTTCTATCCATCTCACCATCCCTATATCCATTCTCATATGCTGCAGTTTACTGATTAGAATTCCATGTGGTATCCTATCAAAGGCTTTAGCAAGGTCCAGTTGAATCACTGTAAACCTGTTACCCTTATCCAGTTCAGCCGTCACTGTGTTATAGAACGTGAGCAAGTTACTGAGGCATGATCTTCTTCTTCTTCTTCGCGTTATTCCCGCTTCCTATGCAGGGTCCGCATGTTACTTAGATGCGACTACTTGTTAGTACTACTCCCAACCGACCCGTCGCCTGGTCTGCCGCTGGGTGGATATATTTTTGACTGTAGAGGTGTATGTTCACGGGGCCGGTTTGCCTGTTTGCGGGATGAAAAACGCCAGATAAACTGGCGGAAAAAACCCTACTGACCGCGCCCAAGACCGGCTAACTTGGCTATGCCTGAGGAAGATCCTCAAATTCCTCACGTCTACAACGGGAATCGAACTTGGGACACTCCTTCCCCAGTCATATGGTTGCGAAGCGCAAAGCCACTAGGCTAACCGCACGGTCAGTTACTGAGGCATGATCTACCCTTCACAAAACTATGCTGTCCCCCATACAGTATCCCATTTTCATCTATCCAATCTTGTATTTTCCTCTTGACTATTTTCTCCAAGACCTTGACAACAATTCTTGATATGCTGATCGGCCAGTAATTTTCAACAGCAGTCTTGGAACCTCCTTTATGCAGTGGAACTATTTTCCCCTCTTTCCATCCCCTTGGGACTAACTCAGACCCGAGACTCAAATTAAACAAAATGGTCAAAGGCACTGACAATTCTTTAGCCACTTCTCGTACGACACAAGCTGGTATACCATCCAATCCTGCAGATGAATTGATATTGAGGTTTTGTAATAGAGTATTCAGCTCCACTTCATTCACCACAATTCTCGTATAAGCTGTTGGTTCTTCCATTTCTGCAATGTCACCACCTGAATGATATACGCTTGCAAAGTGCTCACTCAGTAATTCTACTATATCAACTGATTCGGTTACCTCCCTACCATCGGCATTCTTTAAAATCAATCTGCCGTATACATTTTTTATTTTACTTGCAACATATCAAAAAAACTGTTTGGGATTCTCTTTAGCCTGCATGGCTAAAGTTCTTTCATAATCTGCTTTCGCTTTTCTTATCACACTTGTTACCCTTCTGGGCTTTATACTGTTCATGTGCCTGCAGGTCACCTTTCTCCTTAAATTCCCTCCACAGTTGTTTCTTTTTTTGCAGCTCAAGCTTAATGGTGTTATTCATCCATTTAACCCCAACTTGATTATTATTTGGACTCTAGATATACAGTCAGCCATTGCCTCCTGCAAACACTTCTTAACCGCCTCCCATGCACTATCAACATCCATCCCTTGCAGTTTTACATGCCATGGCACTGAACCAATCAAACTCCTAAGCTTGTCATACTTACTAGCCCAATAATTCCACGTGTATCCTGTCTTAATTATAAATTCCACACCTTTAGCCACCTCCCAAGTCAAGACCCTATGATCACTCTCACCAATTGGTGGCAATGTGGTCATATTCATTACAGTCAAATCCTCAGATGCAGTTACTAGGTCAAGCACTCTCTGACCCCTAGTGTTTTCCATTACATGCTGTCACTGATAGTTATCCCTTAATAACCACATAAAATCCAATTCCTTCCTCCCACGTGTCCTCTCCTCCTTCCAATCAATGTTACCACAGTTGAAATCTCCCATAATAATTACCCTCCTTCCACTCATTTCTTCTATTTGCTTATGCATACCATCTCCACCATCTATTCCATCATCTGGTCTATTGCAGCACCCAATTGTATATTTTGTTTTGTTAGCTTCAATCTCACACCAAATGGCCTCAAATGCTCTTTTGAGGCCAAATGGCCTCAAAAGAGCACATTTGAGGCCACCTCTATAAATTGCAGGATAGAGGAACACCTCTATCCTGCAATTCAACTTCTATTCTCCTGGCTGCAGCTCATCAGCTATCATCAATAATACTCCTCCCCCCCATTTTATTCTCCCTGTCACTCCTGAACACACTATACCCCTCACATTCAATCCCACTAGCTATATCATCACTCCTGAAACACACTTTAATTCCTCATTTTTCTTACATTTTCTGCACACATTCACTCTACTATTATCATCTAACCAGACTCCAAATTTCATGGTGGCTCTAGTGCAGTGTTTCAAACCTTTCTAAGCCCAAGGACCAGTAAAATGCCTAAAACAAGTCTACAGACCACTAAGTTATGTAATTTTTTAAAAAAAAGCCTATGTAGGGATTACCAACTTCTGGGAAAAAGTTTGCCATTTATAAACATAATAAATCTAAAAGCATGTTTGAATACATATGGAAACAGAATTAAATTGGAAGTAGACGATTAAAAGCGTATCATCATTGAAAAAACTTTTAATTTTTATTAAACAAATAAATAATGTGATATAATTATGTTACTAGCTACTTTTAATGAGATGATTGAGCTTCTCGACCCTTACAGAGTTGCTGGGATTCTGGCTCAATATTGGTCAACTTCAGTCGAAGACTGGCACACATATACACACACCCTAAGTCAATTTCTGTGTTTTGTTTTTATTTGAAGGAGCAATGAAAACCCTTTCTCACAAAGATAAGTTGTAGAAAACTGCATGACGATTTTCAATGCTTCTTCAGATAATTCGGGAAATTCACTTCTCACTATACACACACCCTAAGTCAATTTCTGTGTTTTGTTTTTATTTGAAGGAGCAATGAAAACCCTTTCTCACAAAGATAAGTTGTAGAAAACTGCATGATGATTTTCAATGCTTCTTCAGATAATTCGGGAAATTCACTTCTCACTGAAGGCGAGATCCAGAATCGAGCCAAACCAAAATCTCGAAATTGGATTTTAAGCCCACTTGGAAGCTCAATTAAATGTTCTGTTTTCGATAACGAAAGGTCATTCTCTTGGCTGTAAGCCTGAAATGGATCGCGAACTCGCAGAAATTTCTTATAAAAGTTATTCGTAAAATGTTTCTAAATTCTCTTTCTGAATTTTGAGGCAGTCACAAACCCTTTTTAGAAACTCAGAATCAACAAAAATATCATTTAATACTAAAAAGCATTCCAATGTTGGAAAAGGTGCAAATTGTCTGTCTTTTACATAATTAATCTATAACACCAGTTTTTTCTCGAATGCCTTTATTTTGTCATAGGCAACAAGAAGAGTTAAAGAATTTCCCTGAAGGAAGAGATTTAGTTCATTTAATTTTGAAAAAATATCTGAAAGATAGGATAGTGTTGATAACCATGCTTCATCAACAAGACGTGATGCAAAATTAGAATTACTTTCATTTACAAATAATAAAACTTTGTGCTTTAATTGAAATAACCTTGTCAGTACTTTGCCCCGAAAGCCAGCGAATTTCGGAATGAAGGAAAAGTTGTATATATTCACTGCCCATTTCATCGCAGAGCAATGAACATAACCTGTTATTTAACGATTGAGACTTAATAAAATTCTATCTTTACAGATTGTATAGCACATTTGTAAATTCTAGTGGCATTCCTTTGGGGCTAACACTTCCCTATATATATGAAACAATGCCCAATTCATATTCGGACTACTTCCTTGACCTTAGAAACAACCCACTATGCCTGTAAGGCTGCGTGCTCCTTCCGAACAGAAGCCATATGTTTTTCCCACTGGATCCCTTTGTGTATTATGTAATTATTGAGAGTGTGAAATATTTCTTCTCCAGTTGTTCGGGATGACAAAGTTCTAAAAAACAGAATATCGTCATGAATGTTGTTATCCTGTGCATATCTGACATAGCATATTAACTGCGCATCATTTGTAACATCAGTAGTCTCGTCTATTTGTAACGCATAATAAGGGCTCTTCTTAACTCTTTCGATTAACTGAGGTCTACGTCATCTGCCATATCATTAATTCTGCGACCAACAGTGTCAATTGAAAGAGGAATCAAATCAACATCTTTTAGTAACTTGTTGCCAAACATAGTTTTTATCATATCTTTTGTCTGTCTTTTACATAATTAATCCATTGGATTAATTATGAATTAATCCAATTATGAAGAACAGGGGAAAACAAGTTTCCCTGTTTTCTCTGTGCACAAACTTAAGAGATAGGATGCTTCCAGTGCCTTGGTATTAATTGAACCGATGGCCAAAACTATATCTTTCCCGTGATTTAATGTCCCTAAGCTTCGCTGAAAAAATTAAATTGACTTATTTTTCACACCACAATGTTTGGTTTCTAAATGTCGTTGGAGTTTTGCAGGTTTCATGCACTCGTTCAACAACACTTCATAACACAAAACACAATGAGGTTTCTGTTCACTTTCATCTCCACACCAAGTAAACCTGAATTCCAAATATGAACTTTTATTTCCTACTGTATTTTTTCTTTGAACTTGTTTATTCTACTTTAATAGGATCAGATTTATTTGCTGTTACAACACGTGTATCAAAATTAGGATTAGCATCACCTGTTTCATTAGCTTTTCTTTTAAAGGTCCTAGTTTTAAGACACTTAGAACTAAGTTCTAAACCAAACAGCAGCAGAATGTTCATGGAATGAAAACATTCTGCCAATATTTGTTTTTTTATGTATCCATTTTATTTCAATAATTTTTACTTATTTAATTTTAATTTGTTTTGTTCAGATAATTAAAAAAATATATATTTATTAATTTAATTGAAGTCTGCCTGAGGACCACTTGTCCAATCGTCGTGGGCCACCTGTGGTCCGCAGACCACAGATTAAGAAACACTGCTGTAGTGCATAATCCAGAAGGCTGAATTCTGGTGATTGGAGTGGGGTCTTGTAGTACCCATGCACAAAAAAAAAAAAAAAAAAAAAAAAAAAGAACTAAAACAGTATGCAAATTGCAAAGGAATTTTACCATTGAGTGTTCCAAGTAAGATTTATACAAATATACTTGAGAAGATACTAACTGATGAAAAATAAGATGAGTTCTTATCTGCATGGCATGAAGATGTGTAGTACTCATTATTAACACCCTGTTTCAGCATAAAGTTCTGCATGCATTCATGTGGAGAGAGAAAAGAAATGAGAAAAGTGTTATTGACTGTGATACTTTTTTATATAGTGAAACCTGTGGGGTATCCATAACTATAGAATAATATGTATGCCACAGTAAATAACTTTTTTATTATGTAAATATTTTCATAATATTTTATTATGTAAATACTTTAAGACATCATCAGTACAACTAACAAGCAACAATAGGAATTGAATTCAAAAAAGAGTAGTGTGTATGCTTAAATTGGAATCCCTCTACATACGCAGTCACGTTTTCATGGATTAAAAACTACTGGACTGAAATTAAAATTACTTAAATTAAAACATAGCAGACAAATTATTGAATATAATCGAGGATAACAATTTCAGAAAAGTTGGTGAACTATTATCATCTTTTCATCTTCTCTTGAAACATTAATTTTTGTAAAAAATAATCTCAGATTGATTATTGTACATTTCTCCTAAGTAGTAGTGACTTTTTTCGTATACTTAGCTTGTGTAGAACATATTAGATGCTTTTCCATAGCATTATATATATATATATATATATATATATATATATATATATATATATTTCAAAACATCTTGCAGAATACCTCAAGTGTTTCTCCAATAAATCTTCATCGTTCATCAAAAACACCACAGATTTCGTTTCTCATATCAAAAATATTTCCATCAGCAAAAATGATATCATATCAAGTTTTGACATTATCTCATTATTTACTAACATCCCTACTGAGGAGGTGTTAACATTACTAAAGGACAAATTGTCTAAAAAGATATTTGCTTTATTAAAGCATTGTATTCAATTTGGCTACTTCAGATATAGGGACTCCATTTACAAACAAAACCAAGGCCTAGCAATGGGCAACCCGTTATCCCCGGTTCTAGCAAACATTTTCCTAGAAGATTTAGAAACGAAATCCATATCGTCCTTCTCACTTAAGCCGCAACTTTGGAGGCGTTATGTTGATGACATTTTTATCATATGGAGTCATGGTCACACATCTCTCATGGATTTTCTTCATCATCTTAACAACCAGCATTCTAATATAAAAATCACTGCTGAACTAGAACGAAATAACTGCCTTCCATTCCTGGATGTAATTCTTACACAATGCTTAGATAAATTTAAAATCTCTATATACAGAAAACCCACTCATACTAACAGATATTTGCACTAATCTCATTACTTTCCACCACAAAAGCTCAGAACTATTTCTACCTTAGGACACAGAGCACACTCATCATTTTAAATGAACCAGATGAGCTCCAAAAAGAAATTAATCACCTTTCTCTTATCTTTAAACAAAATGGATATTCTGAAAAAACGATTAAGAAATTTCTTCTGGATCCTCCTAGGCAGTGTACTACGGAAACTACTAATTTTAAAGGAAGCATTGGCTAAAGTCCTTAAAAAATACAACATCAGGACGTTTTTTACTACACTTCCTAAAGTCCGTTCTCTATAAGCCATCTGAAGCCTATTCATCACAACCTGAAATATCCAGGTGTATACGTGTGTAGAGGCTCAAGTGCTGTGAGGACATCATGTTGGAGGCTTAATGGATTTTTTACAACACTCAAAAAGAATTAAAATAGAATTTAATACTTCCTATATTTCGTCCTAGTCACTAGGACGGGGATTACAAAAACAATTAATGTAACATATACACAAATAACAAACAATACTAAGCCCAACCACGTGGGTGACACTAAAGTCCCATCTAGGTAGAGTGCCCTCTAAGGGCAGTAGTAGGTGGCCTGGAATGTAAGGTGGGAACTCTGGTGATGAGTGTTTCCCAAATCTTCGGAAGCTTAATGCAACCGTATTTATTGAGATTTGGTTGGTTTTTGAGAGCAGCTGCTGCTGCTTCTAAGAAAAGTCTCTCTTTCTTGAATTTGCTGTGGTGGAACATGGTGGTTTTCTTCCATGATACCCTGTGGGTGGTGTCCAAAACATGGTCAGCCAAGCCTGAATGGCCATAGTTGTGTTTGCAGATGTACGACTTGTGTTACTCTAGAAGGATGGATGCTGATCTGCCTGTCTGTCCAAAGTACGCCAGCTTACAGGAACAGGGTACTTTGTAAACTCCAGGCAGAGAGAGAGGAGGGAGCTGATCTTTCGTAGAACGGATAAGGGTAGCAAGTTTGCGGTGGGGCTTATATGCTGTGTGTAGGTTGTACTTTTTTAGTATCTTGGCTATTTTTTCGGATGTGCCACGGATGTAGGGTATGGTGATGGCATTTTTAAAATCTTGTTGACAAGAAGGACGGGGAATGGGGGAGGAGTTGATTATTTTTTTGATACTGTGATCGCTGTAGCCATTGGCGAGGAAAGTGCTGTGTATGTGGTTAAGCTCAGTAATGAGGGCGGTTCCACTGGAACAGAGATTGTGGGCTCTCTTGGTAAGGGTTTTAATAATGCTATATTGTTGAGAGGGGTGGTGGTGGGAGAGTTTGTGAATGTATCAGCCAGTGTGTGTGGGTTTTCTGTATATGGTGAAGGTAAGGGTATCATTAGGCAGGCGTGTGACCAAGGTGTCTAGGAAGGGTAAACAATTGTTCTTTTCCTTTTCCATAGTGAACTGGATTCTTGGATGTAGACTATTGAGATGACTGAGGAAGGAGTCTAATGTGTCTGGGCCATGAGGCCAAATAGAGAACACATCATCTACATATCTTAGCCAGATAGAAGGTTTGAGTGGGGCTGAGTCTATGGCTCGTTTTTCGAAATCTTCATATAGAAATTGGCAGGGGGGGGGTGAGAGGGGGGAACCCATGGCAGTTCCCTCTATCTGCTTGTAGATTTTGTTGTTCCAAGAGAAATACCCAGAGTTAATGGCAAAGGAAAAGAGATCTAAGATGTCAGAGGGAAAAACGTTTTCTAAGAGAGATAAGGTGTCAATTAAGGGAATATTGGTAAACAAAGAGGAGATATCAAAGCTAACCAATATGACTGTCTTATTCAAGGTTAAATTTTCTGTGAGGGCTTTAAAGTGGGTCGAGTTTTTTATATAGGAAGGGGACCTTCCGGTGAGGGGGATCAGAGAGTTGGCCAGCTGTTTAGATAGTCTATAGCAAGGTGCATTGGTGGCATCTACTATAGGCCTGAGTGAGGAATTGAGTTTGTGGATTTTTGGTAAACCATAGATTCGGGGGGGGGGGGGGGGGGGACGGAAGCGGAAAGGTTTAAGTTTTTTCGTGACGTCAGGGGGCCAGGAAGATACTTTTTTGAGTAAGATTTTTAGTTTCTTAGCTTGTGTTTTTGTGGGGTCGTGTTCTAGCGGGATGTAGGTAGCGCGATCGCGGAGGATAATGTTCATTTTACGATTGTATTCTCTGGTATTAAGAACGACTGTGGCATTACCATTATCCGCAATGGTGATGACGATACTTTTTTCTTTACGTAGTTTCAGGAGAGCTGTACGTTGGGCATATGATAAATTACTTTTTGGCGGCGAAGAATGCGCGAGGATGTTGGCTACGTCTGATCTGATGTTGTTAGCTATCTCCGACGGTAAGCGACCGATTCCCCGTTCGATGTTCACCATTACGTCAAGCACCGGTACTTCCTTCGGAGCGACGGCAAAATTACGGCCGAGGCAAAGGGCGCTGACGGCATCGTCGTTGAGCCTTTTGGAAGAGAGGTTTTATTACTGTCTGGAGCGGTTGAATTTGTGGTTGTGGTTTGTTTTTCACAAGGTTGCTATATTTCTTGATGTGTTTATTTTTTATTTTTTGGAATTCTCTCTGTGCGGAAGTTTCCGAAATGCCAGAGAGAATCGACCAAAGTTCAGGGTTAAGAACGGTGGAGAGCTCCGAATGTAAGGAGCCAATGGCGGCGTTCATCACTGCCAGGGTAACACGTGTAGTGAGGCGATTTGCTCGCGGAGTAATGCTCGGCTGGCATTACTCCGCGTTATATATACGAAGTGCTTTTTTGGAATGGAAATTGATCTTCATTTTAACGCAGTTTGGTGTCACTCTTGTATCCCGACATCGTTTTAAAAAGGCCAGCCTATTTAGTTGCCTAGATAGTCGTAGTTTTGACTTACCATATTGCTTGGATTTGTGTGCTAATTCTTCTCCATTTATGATTAGAATACGTGTGTAGAGGCTTAAGTGCTGTGAGGACATCATGTTGGGAGCATTCGGAGCTCTCCACCATTCTTAACCCTGAACTTTGGTCGATTCTCTCTGCCATTTCGGAAACTTCCGCACAGAGAGAATTCCAAAAAATAAAAAATAAACACATCAAGAAATATAGCAACCTTGTGAAAAACAAACCACAACCACAAATTCAACCGCTCCAGACAGTAATAAACCTCTCTTCCAAAAGGCTCAACGACGATGCCGTCAGTGCCCTTTGCCTCGGCCGTAATTTTGCCGTCGCTCCGAAGGAAGTGCCGGTGCTTGACGTAATGGTGAACATCGAACGGGGAATCGGTCGCTTACTGTCGGAGATAGCTAACAACATCAGATTTGACGTAGCCAACATCCTCGCGCATTCTTCGCCGCCAAAAAGTAATTTATCATATGCCCAACGTACAGCTCTCCTGAAACTACGTAAAGAAAAAAAGTATCGTCATCACCAGAGCGGATAATGGTAATGCCACAGTCGTTCTTAATACCAGAGAATACAATCGTAAAATGAACATTATCCTCCGCGATCGCGCTACCTACATCCCGCTAGAACACGACCCCACAAAAACACAAGCTAAGAAACTAAAAATCTTACTCAAAAAAGTATCTTCCTGGCTCCCTGACGTCAAAAAAAAACTTAAACCTTTCCGCTTCCGTCCCCCCCCCCCCCCCCCGAATCTACGGTTTACCAAAAATCCACAAACCCAATTCCCCACTCAGGCCTATAGTAGATGCCACCAATGCACCTTGCTATAGACTATCTAAACAGCTGGCCAACTCTCTGATCCCCCTCACCGGAAGGTCCCCTTCCTATATAAAAAACTCGACCCACTTGAAAGCCCTCACAGAAAATTTAACCTTGAATAAGACAGTCATATTGGTAAGCTTTGATATCTCCTCTTTGTTTACCAATATTCCCTTAATTGACACCTTATCTCTCTTAGAAAACGTTTTTCCCTCTGACATCTTAGATCTCTTTTCCTTTGCCATTAACTCTGGGTATTTCTCTTGGAACAACAAAATCTACAAGCAGATAGAGGGAACTGCCATGGGTTCCCCCCTCTCACTCCCCCTTGCCAATTTCTATATGAAGATTTCGAAAAATGAGCCATAGACTCAGCCCCACTCAAACCTTCTATCTGGCTAAGATATGTAGATGATGTGTTCTCTATTTGGCCTCATGGCCCAGACACATTAGACTCCTTCCTCAGTCATCTCAATAGTCTACATCCAAGAATCCAGTTCACTATGGAAAAGGAAAAGAACAATTGTTTACCCTTCCTAGACACCTTAGTCACACGCCTGCCTAATAATTCACTTACCTTCACCGTATACAGAAAACCCACACACACTGGCAGATACATTCACAAACTCTCCCACCACCACCCCTCTCAACAATATAGCATTATTAAAACCCTTACCAAGAGAGCCCACAATCTCTGTTCCAGTGGAACCGCCCTCATTACTGAGCTTAACCACATACACAGCACTTTCCTCGCCAATGGCTACAGCGATCACAGTATCAAAAAAAGAATCAACTCCTCCCCCATTCCCCATCCTTCTCGTCAACAAGATTTTAAAAATGCCATCAACATACCATTCATCCGTGGCACATCCTAAGAAATAGCCAAGATACTAAAAAAGTACAACCTACACACAGCATATAAGCCCCACCGCAAACTTGCTACCCTTATCCGTTCTACGAAAGATCAGCTCCCTCCTCTCTCTCTGCCTGGAGTTTACAAAGTACCCTGGTCCTGTAAGCTGGCGTACTTTGGACAGACAGGCAGATCAGCATTCATCCGTCTAGAGGAACACAAGTCGTACATCTTCAAACACAACTATGGCCATTCAGGCTTGGCTGACCATGTTTTGGACACCACCCACAGGGTATCATGGAAGAAAACTACCATGCTCCACCACAGCAAATTCAAGAAAGAGAGACTTTTCTTAGAAGCAGCAGCATCAGCTCTCAAAAACCAACCAAATCGCAATAAATACGGTTGCATTAAGCTTCCGAAGATTTGGGAAACACTCATCACCAGAGTTCCCACCTTACATTCCAGGCCACCTACTACTGCCCTTAGAGGGCACTCTACCTAGATAGGACTTTAGTGTCACCCACGTGGTTGTGCTTAGTATTGTTTGTTATTTGTGTATATGTTACATTAATTGTTTTTGTAATCCCCATAGATGTCCTAGTGACTAGGACGAAATATAGGAAGTATTAAATTCTATTTTAATTCTTTTTGAGTGTTGTAAAAAATCCATTAAGGCTCCAACATGAGATCCAGGTGTATACAAGTTATGGTGCGATTGTAATATTCCTTATTTTGAACAGACTAACAAATCTATTGAACTACGTATAGTGGAGCATAAGAGAGACATCTATAAAAGATCACATGCATCTGTGCTATCCAGTCATGTTCTTGTCTCAAACAATCCTCATGATGATCTACAGAGTCGGTCAGTTTGCTGGGATAAATCCGAAAACATTTTTTGCTGCAGTGATGAGTTTGAAAGGAAAATTGTGGAGTCCACGGAAATCCTCCTTAATCCTGAACATTTGAACAGCAATTTGAGTTACAACATCCCTGATAGCCATGCTGCAGTTGTTCAATACTGGCGTTCACGAGATCTTGCAAGCACGCATGCAACAAACAATGAACGTTGGATAGAACAACTTGAAAAATACAACATTTTTGTGTCAATTATGTATTGCATTTTTGCCTATAATTCTCAGTTTTTTGTAACTTCAATTTTTATTATTGTGTTCTACCTTTAGTGGATACCTATTGAAGGCTGTAAAAGGCTGAAACTAGTTGTATCATTTTCATTAAAATTTATTTTTTATTTCAGTTTAAAGTCATTAAATATCTATTTTTAAAAAAAAAATATATATATATACACACTGATAGGGTGAATGTAAGAGATTGACACTATAATTTGGAGTTTTCAGCAAATGGAGTTGATAATTTTATATGTAAAAGAATTGAAGATGTAAGAACATGTAAGAAAGTTTTAAAGCGAATAAAAATTGAGCAGCTCTCGGATGTGAACTGTAGATTAAAATACACAAAGATTATTGAAGAAAAAATGAAAGAGTTTGAGAACAGTATTCAAACCTTGGAGATTCAGTGGCAAGCCTTGAAGAAAGCCATGATTGATTCAGCTAGAGAGGCATATGGCGAAGTTGTCTGCAAAGATAGAAAAATTAGCACTCTATGGTGGACACAGGAAGTTAAAGAGGCAGTGAAGGAAAAGAAGAAAGCATATCAAAAGTTCCTGGCAAATAAGTCACCATTAAAACAAATCTGTAGAGAATATAGAGACAAATGCAAGAATGCTAAACACTGAGTAAAACTAGCTAAACAAAAGTCATGGGAGGACTTTGGCAAGAATATAGAAAATAAATATTAAGAAGGTGGCAAAATATTCTGGAGGTTGTTGAAGAAGCTTAGGAATGGAGGAAAGTGTTGTATAAGGAGTGAGAGATGATGAACATGGGAGAAAAAGATATCCTTGAAGTATGGAGTAATTACTTTGAAAAACTGCTAAAGGAAACAAGCAGTGATGACAGCACAGTGATCAAAAACACTGACCAGGCATGCAGTCAGGAATATATATCCATACTTGAAGTAGATAAAGCCATCAAGCTTGAAATGTGGAAAGGCAGCAGGAGCAGATGATATTCGACCAGAAATGCTGAAGTATGGTGTTATAAGAGTCTTACAGTGTCTGCACTGCATGGTTCAGAAAGCCTGGACAGAGGGACAAATTCCCGATGATTGGAGTAGAGCTCTCATAGTATCCATATATAAAAAGGTAAATAAAACTGAATGTGAGAATTACAGAGGTATTTCTCTACTGAGTGTTCCTGGTAAGATTTATGCAAATATACTTGAGAAACAGTTGAGAAGAATTGTGGAAGAAAAGCTTGGTGAAGACAAGCTGGATTCAGGCCAAATAGAGGCTGTCAGGATCAGATCTTCACTTTACTACAAATAGTCGAGAAAGCATGGGAATATAACAAAGATCTGTATTTAAGTTTTGTTCATTTGGAAAAGGCATATGACAAGGTGCCAAGAGAGAAGCTATTCAATACGCTACAGTTATATGGTGTCAATGGGGCATTATATCAAGCAATACTTAGTCTTTATTTGAGTTGTAAGTCAGCAGTTAGAATTGAAGGAAGTACAGAAAGATGGTTTAATGTTAAATCTGGTGTGAGACAAGGATGTACATTATCTATATGGATCACATTATGAAGGAAAGTGGTATTAAACATGATATCAAATTGGAGATGTTAATGTCAGTTCTTTGCTTTATGCGGATGATGTTATACTTCTAAATATAGCCGCTACAAGTCTGCAATATTCTCTGACTAAATTGAATAACTGTTGTTATAGATATGGTATGAAGGTCAGCAATAAAAAGACAAAGACAATGAAAATAGGCAGAATCATTGAAAATGTCGACTGTGTTGTGAATGGAGAACCTGTGAAACAAGTAAAACATTTCAGTTACTTTGGCATGATTTTTAGTGAGGATGGTAAATTCAATATAGAAATAGACAACAGAATCAGCAAAGCTAGTATGGTGGGAAGTCAATTCAATAAATTCATATTGAATAAGAGAGAAATTAGTCAGAACACTAAATTAGTTGTATACAAGATAGTGTTCAAACCAGTTTTAATTTATGGATCTGAGAGCTGGGTCAGAAGTAAAACACTTGACCAAAGACTAGAGACTGTAGATATGAGAGTCCTGAGAAAGATTATAGGCATGATCAGATGGCATCGATGGTAATATCATATTAAAAAAACTTGATATTGTAAGCATCCAGGAATGTGTTAGCAGAGCTAATCTCAGGTGGTATGGTCACTTAAACAGAATGGATGAAGAAAGATTAGCAAAACAAGTGTTCTCTGCCAGGTTGGCAGCAAAACGACCCAGAGGAAGACCAAGATATAGGTGAATTGATACGGTACAAAGTGCCTTAGATGATAGAAATATAAGATCTGATAATGTCGGAATCTTGACAAGTAACGGACCGATTTGGAGGTAAATTGTAGATAGGAAGGTAGTAATGATGTTATTTTTTTCATGTAGTATTATCATATCTTGTACTTGAGGGTACATGGCAGGAATTTGATGATGATGAATTGAAGAATAAAAATATATATATTTATATATATATATATATATATATTCTTTTCAGATGGTAAATCGTAACTTAACATTAATTTTTCCAAATAATTTTTTTTCTGTAGTGTAGATGATTTTGAATTTTCATTTATACTGTAATTTTTTATTATTATTATTATTATTATTTCAGAGAATGTAAAAGAACTGCAGGTGTTTCCACTACAGATCTAGTGGGCAGGTAAGATTTGTTGTAAAATTTGTAGTCATGTAAATAATATAAAAGAAAAAGTGATGTTTTTAGATTTATTGTTAATAATAACAATAACTACATGTCATCAAAAGATATGGAAACGAAAAGATAAAGGCTGCAATAGGTAACTGACAAAAATATGATTCGCAGAGAGAGAGAGAGAGAGGGACAATGCACACTTTACAGATGTGGCTGTATTGATTTAAAAATTGCAAAAATTGAATGGGATTGAAGTTGGAATTTCAGAATCTTTGTCATTAACTCAAATTTGTCCATAAAGAGACTCTAAGATGTATTTTTATAATTAATCATATTATACCTTTATGTGGTAATTGAACTGTGTATAATTAAGCAGTTATACATATTTTAGTTCAAAATATACAGGGTGATTCAAAAAGACGGACTCAATTTTGTAAGTCTATATATCAAACATGGAACTAGTGACTCCTCTTTCAAATGTTATGTATATCATCCACATACTATGTATAGTTCAGGTTGAGCCCATCTTTTTGAATCACCCTGTATATTTGTTTACATTTCCTTATAGTTTGTGCAGCTTACTTATGACTTCATTCATGGAAAAAATGCAAAACTTTTGGAAAATAAAATAAATTATATTTACTGATTTATTATTATTTTTTACTGCTCAGTAAATTATATTTTTATTTTTTTAGTTTTCACCTTATTTCTTTCATCATTACTTTGGAAGCAGTTTGTTTATAGCAGATAAATTCTTCTTCAAGTGCCATCTCCTATCGGAGGTCGGCGACCACCTTGGCAAATTTTGAGCGATTCTCAGCTAATCTGAGCAGTCTCTCAGAGTTCATGCCAGTCCACTGTCTGATGTCTGCCAGCCAAGATTTTCTTTGTCTTCCTTGTCCTCTTCCATTTATCTTCCCTTTTATAATCAATTGAAATATCTTATATTTTTCATTACGAAGTAGGTGACCAAGATATGCAGTTTTCCTTCTTTTTATGCTATTTAAAAGTTCATGTGATTTCCCCATTTGTTCCAGTACTTCCTGATTGGACATTTTTGCTGTCCATGGGATTTTTAACATTCATCTGCATAACCACATCTCAAAGGCTTCAAGTCTTTTTATTGATGTTGTCTTCAAGGTCCAAGTTTCTGCACCGTACAGCAGTACAGACTATACATAGCATTTAATCATGCATACTCTAAGCTAGGGATGCACAGATCGCGGGCTGTATGCATCCCTCCGTTGATTTGCTGGCAGCCCGCCTCATCGTGTATTATTTTAACTTGAAAAAGTTACACAATAGGTAATTTTTAAAAATGGTATATGCGCAAAGCAAAGTAGCTGTGATGTCACGATTGCCTGTCTACTTACGATAATCAGTTAGTAATAATGTTAACAAATTTTATAATTCATCTATTTGTCATATGAGTATTTTATTTTCGTAGGTGCGGTTGCTGCAATTAATTATCACCCCTAGGAAATGGTAAAAAATAAATTCTATAATGGATAAAGCAGGGCCAAGTAGGAAATGCAAACTACAGGATGAAAAACGGCAGTTTCAAGATAGCTGGACTGAAAAATATGGTTTTGTGCACTCGTTTAATAATATTGTGTGCTTGATTTGCAAAAGTGCTGTAGCCATACCAAAAGAATACAATATAAGGAAACACTATGAAAGTCTGCATTCTACATTTTGAAATCTACCCAAAGAACTACGTAAACAAAAGATTTCATTTTTGAAACGAGAATTGGTCAGCAAGTGATGTTTACAAAACCTATTCAAGATTCGAAAATCGCAACAGAAATAAGTTTTGAAATATCTTGCCTTATAGCAAAAAGGTGCCGACCATTTACAGACGGAGATTTCGTTAAAGATTGCCCTGAAAAAATTTGTCCTGAATCAGCTAAAAATGTTGAGAAAATTCAGTTAAACAGGATGACTGTGCAAAGAAGAATTACTGCATTGAAAGGGAGATGGTAAAATCCCGTTTTATTTTATAGCCGGGTCCGAAACTCAGATTGAAATCCATAGAGTTTCATGCCGAAAAAACTATCGGCGGGCCCAAGTGTAAATGATCACTTGGGTAGTACAACACCAGGGCAACTCCATGCAAAGGTGGAACAAGCTCCGTCACTAACTTTAATATTCTCTCATAATGTAAAACCCAGCTCCTAAGAGATGATTGGAATTCCCATCTATAAAAAATGAAATAAAACTGACTGTGAGAATTCTAAAAGAATTCTATTAGGAGACCAGAGCCACTGTAGCTCAGTCAGTATAGACGAAGGAAGCCCTTTGGCCGGAAAGACCTGGGTTTTATTCCCATCAATGACGTGAGGAACCTTTATCTGGTTCTTTCAACTAAAGGTGAGTGTTAGCTGATCTCATATTGAGGTAGGTTTTTTTTTTTTTAACCTGGAAACTCGGGTTTTTTTGTCCCCCAGAACAGGCAAACCAGCTACGTGAACACATGCTTCTACAGACATAGGATATCCCCAGGAATAAGGAGTAACCAACCTATTCCATAGGATTTCGGTTTCGAATACCTACATGGTAAAATGTGTAGGTGTATGTGTGAGTGTAAATTAGGATAGGATAGATTAGAAAAGTTGGAAGATAATTATAGGAGTTCAGAATGTGTTCCATTATCAATCTGTGTCCTGTTCTATTAAATTCAACATGTGAAGGTGATAGAATGGGTCACAGAAGATGAAAAAAGGAGATTCTCTGACTCTCTGATATGGTATATATCAGAGTAGGCATATTCACAAATGCCATCTTTGAGACAAAACAAGTCAATTAATGTTTAATTGGAAAAACTAAGAGTATTGCTTGATGCTGATATTTGAGTTTCTCTTAGGAAAAGAAAATGTTTGGTTTTCACTGGAGATGGAAATGAGTATCACTGAGGTTGAAACTAAGGCCACACAATTGTGAAGTGAATCTGCAAGACTTTAGAAAGTTTGCCTTTATTTACTTGTAATCTTTCTCACAATGTTTTACTTTTCATTCTTGTTGTTTAATTGGGATCATGAAATTTACATAATAGATTCTCATGTTCAATGGAGAAAATGACATCAATTAACTAACTAAATTTATTTAGCGAATTAGATTATATGCCAATATTTCACCTTAGTCACTAAGGCATCTTCATGGGTATGGCACACCAACAGGAAGGGAAGCACAGGGTGTGTGTGTGTAAAAGATGCGCTCCTACAGTATTAACTGGCACACTCTATGGATGTGGTGGTGGAGTTTTGCTGGTGATCACAATAATAATGGTCTTCCAGATTTTTGGTAATGTGAGACAGCTTAATTTGTTAAGATTTGGAGAATGTTGTAGTGCTATTTCAGATTCTAGAAATAATCTCCTGAATTTATATCTGAATTTATATAAAGGGAGTTTTTTTTTTTTTTTTTCATTGAATCCAGTGATCTGTATTCATGGTATGGTTTGTTATTCCAGAAGGCTGTAGTGCAGATACTGGATGAAGTTTCTGTGTTCTTCCAGATATATTTTTGCTGTCATTTCGGTTTGTCCAAAATAAGTCATTTTGCAGGAGCAAGGGATATTGTAGATACCAGGATGATTTTGGGAAAGTTCACTTGTTTGTTATGTTCCATCCAGTCATTTCCGACTTTTGGTGATCCTGTGAAAAAAGGCTCTCCATCCCACTCAGCTTCTTGTCAATTCTTTCAGTAATTGTAAGTTCAAGTTGGTAAGTTCTTTTATGTTGCCCATCCAACTTTTTTGTGGTCTTCCTCTTCTTCTCGTTCCCTTAATCTTTCCCAACATAACTGCCTTTTTTAATGATTCATCAGCTTGCATAATGTCCAAACATCAACTTCTGTTTAGCGATCATTGCCTCCAAGGAACATTGTCTTTATATTCGCTAAAACCTTCTTATTGGTCGTTCTTTTAGTCCATTAGATTCTTAATAGTCTCCTCCACACCCATAATTCAAATGAATCAATTCACTTTCTATCTTTCTTCTTAAATAATTCAGCTTTCACATTTATTATCACTATTGGAAATACCATTGCTTTGACAATTCTAATTTTCGTGGACTTGCTCACACTTCTGTTTTTCATAATTTTTTTCCAGGTTTAATGTAGCTTTTTTCCCCATGACTATCCTTCTTTTAATTTCATCTTCTCATTTACCATCATTTCTGATTCTGGTCCCCAGTAAATCATAACTTTGAACAATTTCTATTTTATCTCCCTCTATTATAAAGTAATTTTTTTCCAGAAGCCATCACTTCGTTTTGCTGATGTTTAAATTAAGCCTGGCTTGGTTACTTTTTGTCTTAACCAATAGAATCAACTGCTCCAGATCTTCCTTAGTTTCTGATATGAGGGTTGTATCAACTGCATATCTTAAATTCTTTATTTTTCTGCCACCAATCTTAATTCTAGCTGGATCTTTGTCTAAATCAGCCATTTGCAGAACGTTACTGTCTATAAGGGTGAAGCATAATGCTTTTAATCCCTGCTATCTGATAAGGTTACTGTATAGGGAAAAATTTATGAGCTACATGCTCAACCCGAGTTGGGCAAGTTATAGATCTTGAAAGGGAACTAGAATGGCCTTAGGTAGTCTATATTTGCATAATTCGATTCATCATAATTTGCTGTTTGTTGGACTAATTCATTTGGATGTGAGGACGATTTTGAGAAGTACTTTACTGCGAAAGATTGCAGGAAAGAGTAGATATAAGGGACATTTGTGTCTCGATGAAGTTGAACATTTCTGATGTACCATGGTGCATTTAAAATCATGCATAAGCATTTGTTTTGCAGTCTTTGCAGTTTAAGGATATTTGAGCTTGAAGCATGTCTCCAGGCAGGGGATGCATAAGTGATAATGGGATGAATCATCAACTGATAGAGGAGCAATTTGATTTTAATATCTAGTTTGCTGTTCTTATTGATAAGAGGGTAATGCTGTCTTTTGATGCCTTTGCACATAAGGATTCTGTATGCAGGCTGAAAGTAAGTTTTCTGTCTAGCAGTACGCCGAGATATTTGGCTTCTGTTTTCCAGGGAATCCTGATGTTAAATAGAAAGATGTCTTCTTTGGGAGATGTTGAATTTTTTGTGAGCAGAAGAGCACTGCTTTTTTGAGGGTTTACTTGCAGTCTCCAAATAGAGAACCAGTGTTTCAGTTTCAGCAGGTTATCTTGTAGTTTCTTTGTAACAAGATGCGGTTTAAGATATCTGACCAGTATTGCTGTATCGTCGGCATGATAGATGACATCGGGTTATATGGGATGTTCGCCATGTAAATCGGGAAAAGTATTGGCACCAGGAGGGAACCTTGAGGCACTCCAGCCAAGATCTGCCGCTAGGTAGATACCGCCCCATTTAGTTTAACTTGCATGCGTCTTCCAGAAAGAAAGGACTTAATGAGGTGAATCAGATCCAATGGAATGCTGGCTAAAATCAGCTTGTATAGAGTCCAAAGTGCTATAATTTGTTGAAGGCCTTTTCTAAGTCAAGAAAGACTGCTCCGGTGTATTGATGCCAGTTGAAGTTGTTGGTAATATATTCAACTAGTCTATGGATCTGTTGAGTAGTGCTGTGGAGTTTGCGAAAACCAAACCGCTCTAAAGGTAGGATATTTAGCTTGTTTACAGAAACTTGAATTTTGGTGAGGATGACTTTTTCAGTGATTTTGACCAAATTGGAAATCAGACTGATGGGAATAACTTTGTGGCAGCTGTGGGTCCTTACCAGGCTTATAAATAGGGACCACATCTGCCAACTTCCAAGCATAGGGAAAGTATTTGAATCTAAGCATGGCATTTATTATTGTTGTAAGATGTATGGTGGCCTTACGGGATAGCAATTTAATAACTTTATTAGGGATACCGTCAGGTCCAGGAGCTTTTTTATTTTTTAAATTTTGTATGATGTCGTAAATTTCAGCTGGAGAAGTAGGTGTGGGTTGGCTGGTACAGGTATCACACTGTTTTTGTACATATCTGACATGGCGGTGGATTTTATAAATATGATTGAAGTTCAGGTTGTCATATGAAGGCCATATGAAGGTCATAACATATTCTCTATAAATATTAAAAAGGTAGGATAATAGTACAACCCTGCTGCACCCCTTTTCCCACTCAAACACTGTTTCTCCGAAGACTGTTTTTACTGAAGCTTCTTGGTTGTTATACCTCTCTCATCAAGAGAATTAGATGTTTAGGTATTCCCATTGATCTCATTACAATCCACAGTCTGTTGTGATCCACACAATCAAAAGCTTTCTTATAATCAATAAAACAGATGAATACTTCCTTCTGAAATTCTCTTATTCTTTCCATAATCCATCTCATATTTGCTATTTGGTCTCTAGTTCCTCTACCTCTCCTGCATGTTCTTGTGGCATTATGCTGAAAGTGATCCAACCTTTGTTGGATCACTTTCAGCATAATGGATAATTTTATTTGCATTGAAATTAAAGCAATGGTTCTGTAATTCTCCAATCTCTAGGCCAGTATATTTTCTTCCAAACCTATTGACAAATTTCAATCAATATATTCACTACTTCATCCCCAGCTACCCTCAATAATTCCACGGACACACCATCAGCTTTTCCTTTTGGCAGCTGTTCCATTGCTGATATCACTTCATTTTTCATTATCTTGGGTTTCTCAACAAATTCTCCTTCACTATTATTATCTTTCTTGTATAATGCTCTACATGCTCTTTCCATCTTTTTTTCAGTGCTGCTTCTTCCATCAGATATTATTATTATTATTATTATTCCTGATACCTCCAAGGAGTCCGAAGACTCATCGCGGGAGGACATCTTCAACTATCTCTACACCTTACCTCTACTACGAATCAACGCCATCTACCACCCACCTCCAACACCACCACAACTAGTAATTTTTGTCTGTAAATTGCGTGTGTTCTGAAGGGCCGATTTGTATGTATGCGGGATGAAAAACCCGAGTTTCCGGGAGAAAAAACCCTGCTACCTCCGTATGAGATCGGCTAACTCACCATCGATTGAAATCGACCAGATAAAGATTCCTCCCGTCGCGACGAGAATCGAACTTAGGCCTATTCCAATCGAAGGGCGCAATGTACCGTCGTTCTTCCAATTGCGCTACGGAGGCGTTAATATATTTACCTGAATTACTTTTTACAACTCATAATCTAGGGATAAACTTCCCTGTAACATCATTTATTTTTCTAAACAGATCTCTTGGTCTACCCATAATATTGCTTTCTTCAATTTCCTTGCACCTTTTGTTTAGATGTTTTTCCTTATCTTTCCTAGCCTGTCTTCTTGTTGATTCATTAACAGTCTTCTTTACTGCTTCTATGATTGTACTTTTTGTTTCTTCCCACAGTTCTAATTTTCTTCCTGTCTTCTCTAAAGTTTTTAATTTCTTTCCAACTTCTACTTTAAATGTTTCCTTTATAGGATCAAATCTGATATTGTTCATTTTTTCCTCTTTAGTCCTTAATTTCAATTTAACTTCAGCTATCAATAATTCATAATCTGTTCCACAGTCTGCACCAGGTAGTGTTTATGCTTCTTGGATAGCATTCCTCCACAGGTGACAATATAATCTATCTGATTTCTGTATTCTCCATTAGATGAAGTCCATGTGTACAATCTTCTTTTATTTTGTTGGAAGCAAGTGTTTGCAATAAAGCAACTGTTCTCAGCACAACATCCAACATCCTTTCTTTTGCTTCATTCCTCACTCCTAAACGAAATTTTAGTGATGCCTCGTTCTTCTTTTTCACCCACTTTTGTATTCCAATCACCTAATATCAAACGAAAATCTGTTTTATCAGTACTGTATACTACGTGTTGCAAGCTGCTGTAAAATTCTTCTACCTCATCTACACTTGAATCTGTAGTGGGTGCTTACACCTGTATGAGTATAACAACATTCACTGGGTATGTTTTTATTCTGATTAAAGTTCACTTACCCAGATCAATTACAATCTTTGACCTTTATTTCCACTTCTATACGTGACTTCTGTATTAATTCAACCTTCATATCTCTTCTGGGTGTAGCTCCCACTGATGAGACCTCAATAATGGTCAAAACTAGTCTGGGTAATGACTCTTCCCATAATGCACAGCAATATACACCTATGAAAGGACATTTACTTTGCATTATGGAACGCTAAGGCAATTGATGGGAGTCATTGGCTTCTATATAAAAGTAACCTGGTTATAAAGATACTTAGCATGTAGACTTTATTTACTTACACTTGGATAAAGAATTAAACAAGAATATAATTTCTTGGTAAGTTTAATTTTAAGAGTTGACTGTGTGTTTAAAAAAACTTGCCTTCTTATCACATTTCTACAGTTTACAGTGTACTTTTATTACATAAATTTTTATTTCATCTCAACTGATTGCCAACAATAAATCTTGTGTTTAAAATAGTAAATTGTTTATTTGTAATATTAATTAAAATAAGTGATTTTTAATTAGTTAAGAATTTAATTTTTAAATTTTAATCTGCTTATTCACAGAATGTTATTGTTAACAAAACATCACCATAACAGAGGTGAAAGAGAATATGGTATTGACAGAGAACAGGCTGGCAACATTGGAAGAGTAAGTATATGCACAGATTATTGCTGCTGTTGTGTATTTGTTTTATTTCTTTTTTTTTTTCATTATTATTTTTCATGGTGGATGTAGTGTTCGGTGTGTGTGGGGAGGAGGCAACTGTTAAATGACATACAAAATAAATGCACTTTCTAATATACTTGTAAGTTCTTTTGTTGTACTGTTGTATTAAGATATTAGTTTCTGGATACCACTGTATATTAAACTGTACATTGCCTTGTGGATTAATCATATTCCCTACATTTCATCTGAGCTTATTTATTGTTCTGTTTTTCAATATGCCGATGGTATGTAATCTTATTGTTCTCCAAATATTGTATACTGTGTAGCATTTGCAATTCAGGATTTCTTTACTGATAGTAGAAGTTTCATCAAAACCTTTGTCTAGTTACATTTGGCATGAAAATATAATAATTGCACTCAGGTACTTCTTCTTCACATATGCTTCATGATCATTCATGGTCACTCAGTGCTGGTTCTGTATTGTAATGACAATCTACTCAATGAAAGTTAGAAACCTTTCTTGAGCAGATTCTGCAATAATTAAAAAAAAAAAAAAAAAAAAAGCTGCTCTAGAGCCAACCATATTCTCCCTCTTCATTTCTTAACTTCAGGCCTCCAATAAGTAGGTTAGTGGCATCACACTGGATAATGAAAATGATCTGTTACCAACCAAAGACTTTCACAGACATTAATGCCAAGGTGGGATTGGTAACAAAGTGAACACGCTTCATTCTGCCACTTGGGTTTGTGGAACATTTGAAGAAAATGTCCTGACCACCTTATCCAGAAGATAGAGATATAGAAATTACGTAAATGTCATAATATGACAACTTAAGACTAAACACAAGAATTATGGCCCATTTTAATATTTATATTCTAAATATAGTACAATTGGAAATCAAAAATATTGTTACTCTGTCTTGATGTCCTTAATTTCACAAATTACTGAGGGCCCTGGAGTGCAGCTGGGGAGGAACGAACATGCAGAGTTATAAATTAAAGATGGCAAGAAATTATATTCTTGGTTTAATCCTTTATCCAAGTGTAAGCAAACAAAGTTTTCATGGGAAGTAACTTCAAGACTGGGCAACTACTCATATATAGAGACTGATGACTTCACATTACTTATCTTAGTATCCCGTAATGTAAAGCACATATTCTTATAGACATGTAAGACTGGTTTTAATATTTATAATTTAAAGATGCCAAGAATATAATTTCTTGGCATCTTTAATTTATAGTTTAAGTGGAAAAAACTTTCAACATCTATCTCTAATTCAGAGTATTTTAGTAATAAGATGTAACACCTTTTGGCTACTTGTTTATGGAAATATGACTTCTGCATTACTTCAACCTCAGTATCACTTCTGGATCTGGCTCCCACTGATGAGACCTCAATAAAGGTCAAAACTGGTCTTACATGTCTGTAAGGATATGTGATTTGCATTATGGGATACTAAGGCAATTGAGTCATTAGCCTCTATATACGAGTTACCTAGAGAAGTTCATGCTCAAATTTTGTTTGCTTACACTTGGATAAAGGATTAAACCAAGTGGAAAAACTTTTAACATGCAGAGTTGCATCACTTTTGCGCTAAAGAAAAGAACTGAATCATTTAAGTCAAAAAGTTTCAGAAACTAGATTTAACAAAAAAATGAGGACACCTTATTCTTAATTAGCTATAGTGGAATGCTGGTCTTGAGAAACAGATAAAATATTAGACAGAACCACTAAACAATTCAGAGAAATTTTAGTCTTTTTATGCCACATCATTGTATGTGGTGAATGTGTTACATGATCATAACATTGGAAGAATTGTACCAATACTGTTATATAAAAACAAATATCAGTTTCACTCAAAAACTATGCATGCTCATTCATTCATGTGTGTGTGTGTACTTGGTGTCCTTTTCCACTCAAGATACTACTTCTAGCTTGTGCAACTGCTAACAAATCTGAAATTTACCCAGCTGTTCTCATTTCGACAAATTTAGGATACTTGCTCTCACTTACTTTTCATATTTGAGGTGATGCATCAAAAATATCTAAAACTTTTTGAATAGTAGTCTTGCTTACAGACTTTCTATTTCTGCTCTTTGCCTTTTCTGTAGGTACCTTCAAGGTTGCTGTTATCCTGATCAAGCTTCCATCATTCCTCTGCTTTTCTCTAGGTCTTAAAAGCTTGAAAAGTTGCTAATCAGACCCCATTTTCAATCCAACTCCAAACCGACCTCCTCTTTTGTTAAATTGTTTTTTGAAAGAGTTTTTCCTCTCTAAGAACTATAGCCTACAACTTTTCATATAGCATCAGTATGCTGCTTCTCTTTTTAACTGCTGGCCCACATGCACAGAACTGATGTCTCATTAATTCTGCAACCTCTGTTGTGTGGGATTAATATATAAACAATAGCAAATATTATGCTGTTTCATAATATTGTACTCGGGAAGTCAAAACTATCCCTGGGTACAAGACTGGAGAAATACAGGATTGTACACTTCCATCATCCAGAAAACTTAGGACTGGTGCTGATTATGAGATCACAGAGTGCAGATTCCCTATATACTTCATCATTACAATGTGAGTTTTGCTAAACAAAACTTATATAAATGAAGATGTGGGCTATTTTTGAATGGCTTGTTTAAAAAAAATAATAATAATGCTAACTAGCAATTACATATATGTACCACATGCATATGGAATTTATACAACAGTAGTACAAGTGGTCAGTTAATAGAAAACAGTTTGCACTCTGAAGGGAATCTTGCATAAGCACAAATAAATGTGGGGAATATGATTAAACCTGTAATTTTATTTTCATTTATATACACATACACACCTAGTCTTGCCATAAATACTTATTACAACTTCTGCATACACCATGCTGCCTCAGAATTGTGTGAGCCCAGTTCCATTAGTGGACAGTCAACATTTGTGTGTTGATCAGTAGAGAGAGAGAGTTGTCTAGCTGTATGGGTTAACATGCAGTGGGGAGATTATGAGAACTATGTAGCTGTAATAGCACTTCACAAGGCTGGAATGCAGCCACTTGTTATTTTCAGCATACTATAATCATTCGGGATCAGTTGGATGTTTGTGTATTGGACTATTATCCATCATAACGATACAGAAGACTTATCTGACTGCCAAAGAACAAGTTGACCAGACTGCAAGACGCAACATCTTGTGAGGGCTATGAAAGCACGCTTCCACTGTAATCCTGTGAAAACACAAAGTAATGTCACGAGAGATAAACGTTTCGCTGAGAACAGTGTCACATGTACTAACTAATGATGACCTGGGGTGAGAGCCTATTGTTGTTCTGCACACCTCCTAACAACAGAATTTATGTGGCAGAGAGTGATAAAAATCAAAGGTACTTCTCTGGTGGTAAGTGAACAACAGACACAACGATATTCAATGGTGAAAATCTTCTCATCCTCTTTGTGGATGAGAAGATTTTCACCATTGAAGAGTCATTTAACTGCCAAAACGATCAGGTATATGCTCCAGATGGTCGCACAGCACTTGTCATAGCATCCAGGATTCAGAGAGGTCACCCTGCATTATTGATGGCTTAGTGTGGGGTGATGTATCAGGGGTATCTAAGTTGCCTTTCTCTGAGAAAGGGGTCAAAATTTCCATCAAAGTGTATCAAGACATCATGCTGGAACCTGTGGTACAGTCCCTGTATAACACCTTGTTTGATGGCAGGTAGTAGATCTACCAGCAGACTTAGCCCCTTTACATGCAGTTGAGAACCACACAACAGTGATTGGAGGCAAATGTGCCCAACCACATATTGCCATCTGGAAGTTCCGATCTGAATCTGTTGGACTTCAAATTGTGGTCAGAACCTGAGAGAGTAGCCTACAGGAAATTATACCTCAGAATTGCCCGGTTGAAGGTGGATTTGAGGTGAGCAGTGGCAGCATTTCTGTTGGATGTTGTGCATATCACAATTGATGTGTGTGTTTGGCCTCACAGACTTTGGTATGCATGAAAGCAAAAGGGCATTTTAAACATTAGTTCTGCTATATGCACATTATACATGTGGTTGTTTGTATGTGCTGAAAGCTGTAAATGATTTTTTGATAGATTAAATATTTATGTGCTGTTCAAGTTGTAACAGCATTTACAGCTAGACTGTGTGTGTGTGTGTGTGTGTGTGTGTGTGTGTGTGTGTGTGTGTGTGTGTGTGTGTGTGGATTGCCAGCCATATATATATATATATATATGAATCCCATACAAATGAGAGGCTGCAAAAGATATAATATATCAGTTCTGTGTAGGAAACTAGTTGAGAAGAAAGAAGAAACCTGTTGATATGTTTTTTGAACAGCTGGAGGTTGTCTTAGGGAAAGTGGGAGGAGAAAATCTGTTTCAAAGAACAGAGATAGATGGAATGGAAGATGAGAACTAGAAGTTGGTTTGAAGCCAGACAGCAAAATGTTGACCAGCAATTGCTTGTGTGTTTACAGGCTTAAAAGCACAATGAACGAATGATGCTAGCCAGTTGTGGAAGAGTGTCCATGAAAACATATATAGAAGAGATTGGAGTAAGTCTCTGAGAAATCACGAGTTTCTTCATTTTCCATGGTTTGTGTCCAGAAGTGGATATTGTTCTCATGGATGTCTTACTCTGATGTATAAATCACAAATCCACCCTACTAATGTAGGGTGGATTTGTGATTTATACAGTCTTAGAAGTTGTACAGATGAGAAGTATTATCTTGAGTAGATAGGACACCTAATTTTTTGGAGATAGAGGAGGCTATGGATGTGATGGACTTATGCCAGCAGTAGTTACTAGTATAAGTCAGCACACAAAGAGATCTGAGTAATATAAAAGATAAGAGGAAGTGATGTGTAATCTTTCTTGTGTTTCCAGTGTGATATTCTCTTGTCTCACTAAAGAATGCCAATAAGATGAGTTTTTTAAGGCACTGGTTATGGAAGATCCCAAAACTTGGTAATGCTTGAGTATATTACAATGTTTGAAAAATTAAGAACATGGAATGCACTACTATTATCATTGGTGGGAAGATCTGAAAAAGAAAGGCCAGCTTGGTTGGCTGAGTGATTAGTGTACCCACTCTTCAGTCAATAGGTCACGGCTTCGAATCCTGCAGTGGACATGAATGTTTATGATTGTCTTACCTTGTGTACTACTATAACCTTTGATATGATGCAGTATGACCTTTGCTATCCTTGTGCCATTAAATCATCATCATCTGAAAAAAGAAAACCCTTCATCATGATATGTAGGGGACATTAGCATTCCTATCGCAAGGTGCAGGTGATAATGAGTGGATATTTGTGCTAGTCCCAATGAAATACCTTCAAAATATTATCAAGAGAAACCACATTAAGTTTCTCTGGACCTTTCCATGGCTTATGTCCAGATGTGGATGATGTTCTCAAGGATATCTTCTGTGAATTGAGAGTGGCAAAATTTATATTGGTGTTGCCTGATAAATCGGTGTGGTGTGCCTCTAGGTGGTAAACAAGTCGACTACTTGTCTCATTATTTTCAAGAGAAGTTAGGTTAGGGTAAGGACCAACATTTAGTATCCTTCTTTTGGGAGAAGCAAGGTTGAATATAGGCTTGTTTTCTTGCTATAGGAAAAATGAGGGTGGGATAAGTATGAAAATTGTATATTTTGGAGAACATGTTTTAAACACAGTTGTGGGGATACCATTATTAGGATCAGAAGATTTGTTGGTGTCCAAGCTAGTTGAATTTCTTCTGATCAATAACATCCTTTATCTTTGCACCTGGAAAACATGCTATCGTCACTTTCTCATTAATTACACCTCTTATCATCAAATCCCCATACAATACTATCTCTTTTTTTTTTCAATTTCTTGCACTTTTATGCTTTTCCCATTCACGCTTTCTTTCGTGCTCTGTCCTTCCATACTACTCGCCAGTTATTTCTTCAGTTGCTTGAGCTCACATTTTGTTTTTCCAGTAAAGGAGTTCACGTAAGCATGCAATTTCTTTCTGTGCTAGTATCTCATCATCCACATAACTTTCAATCACTTCATTCACACTCTTAACCATGTTTTGTGCACTGTCACTCGTTGCTTCCACTACTGTATTCTGCACGACACCTTTACAGTCCTGCCTTTTATCCTTATTATCAGTCACTTCATTCTTTCATGACTTGCATTTCTTATATTCATTTACAAAACATTTATGAACAGATATTCTCTCCATTCTTGTCTTCATACCACAAACCATTCATTCTTAGCAACGAATATATTGAACTAAATCACTCACATTGATATCAGCCAACACCAATGTCTTCATCACCATTTTTCTTGTGCATATTGGTGCCATAACAAAAAATGATTTTGAAAAGAATATTACTTAATAATAGATAACTAAACAAAATGACTTAACTACACTGTCAAAAATAAACAAAATACCATCAAATATATATAATGATTTAACTAATATCTGCTAAAAAAATAATAGCTGAGCAAAACACATTTACTACCTCTGCTACTCAAGATGATGCTCAAACTTGCTTTACTCTGAACAACATTGAGAATTTTAGGGAGGATTTGGGATTTATATGAAGTTAGTAGCTGGGTGGGTTAAAATATAATAATCTACTGTTTATCTAACTGCAGTTAAAGTAAATTATTAAAGTAATTTGCTGTTCTAAGAATTGAAGCATCAGATAAGTGAATTACAATTACATGGTGCTCTGTCATAAGCTAAGCCAGTTGACTTACACAGATTGGTTAATTTAAGGATCGTTGTTTTGAAGGTCAATAAATAGTAGTTTACTGCAGCATATTAAGTGGAAGAGAGTGCCAAGTTTTTTTGATTCTGAGGAAGTGATGTTTATGCCAGTAGCTGGTGATTTGTATATTACTGAGAGTAAGGATAAGTGAGCTGAGATCACTTTTGTGAGAGAAAAGGCACAATGGTATTTTGGCAGCATTGAAGGTGACCAGATCGTTCTTGCCCCATTGAAGGATACATAAAGATCAATGTTTAAGGTGCTGATTGAAAATGATCTTGAAGCTTGAGCAAGATGTTTGAGCACTGTATGGTTTGTCAAATATGTAAGAAGAATGAAAGTAATCTTATCATCAGCAAAGCTGTGAATAGGATTGGTGGTGGAGAGTGGGTCATTTATGTGTAGCAGAAAGAGGGGGTAGGTGATAGAACAGAGACCTTTCTATTCTATCACCACTTTCTGCATTTATAAGGCACTTTCTGCATTGTTGGCCAAGCTTAAAGAGACAGAGCATTCCATTATTGACACACGGTGAGTGAGTGTGGAGAAGGCTAACTACCAAGTTAGAGAGGGCAGCAGGTAGACCAAAGGATGGCGATTTGCTTATCAGGCCTGAATGCCAAATGCAAACAAAATCTCAAGAGTGACAGTACACATTTCTTGACCTTTCCATGGCATATATCTAGTGGCAGATGATGCATGCTAAGAGTCAGTCATAGATCTTGAATGGTAAAATCTATATTTTGCCATTTGTGGTTGCTGATTAAGTAGTGGACTTGTAGATTGTGGAGAAGTTGACTATTGATGACTTTCTCTATTATTTTGGAAAGGACTGAGGCGATAACCATTGGTTGGTCGTTTGACAGTAAACTTTTTATCTCCTTTTTTTTTTTTGAAATAGGCTGGGTGTACGTGTGAATGTATTTAGGCGGTAGATGATTTTCTATGCCAAGTGTAAGTCCATTATCCTCCTTACTGGATGCCTGAAGTGTCTTAAAATAAGTATCATATTTGGTCTCTAGAGCAGCTTGAGTATGTCTCTTGGGGCCCATGGATAGTATTAAAATGTCTATACATTTGCAACATTTCATGGGTGGGATTGACATAAAAGAAAGCATGTTGTATATACAGTGTATATACAACATGCTTATACACTGTATATACAATGTTGTATATACAGTTTATATACAATGTTGTATATACAGTGTATATACAACATTGTATATACAACAGTGTATATACAATGTATATGCATGTTGTATATACAACATACTGTATATACAGTGGATTATCTTTGTACAGTCAATTCTCACTACAGTAAACCTATAGGGACTGTATGACTAATTTGTTATTTTATAGTGAATGTCTTTTAGAAGATCATTATTCTTAAAGTTTTCATTGTTCCTTTTTGTTGGTTTATTATAATAAATCAGTTTATTTATAATTATTGCCATCATAAGAGTAGACTGTAGCAAACACCATTACAGTCAGTTCACTAAGTATAACAAACTTCTGCAAAGTCCCAGCCAACATCCCATATGTCACTGTTTCTCAAAGTTTGGTACACATACCCCTGGGGATATGCAAAAAGGTCTTTAGGAGATATAGGGCACATTCTTTTTTTAATTTTGATTACTTCTTCCTCTTTTATATTATGGTCAACATGTTGTAAAGAAATGCAGGTCAATTCTATAATTAATTTTTTGATAACTAAAGGAATTTTAAAACAAAATGTATTTCTTGGCATGTATTGACTGACCTCTGTTAAAGCTGGATTTAGCTTGATGACACCATCATGTTTCAACAGCATTGTTTGAACTGTTTGCACTAAAATGTTAAATTATCCATTTATTTGGAACCACATGGTCAGAACTCACTGCTAAATTTCAGGACTATTTGTACCTCAATTATAACAATCCTAAGAGAGAGAGATCGTTTCACTACTGTGCATGCATTTTCTGTGCATGTGAACCTCAAAACAAAAGCAAAAATGAAACTGTCCTTTTTGACATGGTGCTTTCCTTCCCTTCCCTCATCTATAGCTAAAAATAACAAATATAGAAACCAGATTTCACGAAACTGACTTTTTTCCCAACATAAACAATTTCATTCATTTCCTTAAACTTTTTATTTTATTATTGAAATTTAAATTTTATAATTTTTGCTTCCACTTTATATTGAAGTTGTGTAACAAAAATGTATTTAAAATATTTCTCATGTTTGTAAGTTATTATAACACAAATAATAAAAAATCAATAACTTTATAATTATTTATGTTTGAATGAAATATTATCATGTTTCCCAAACTGCTTTTATCTAAGAGGGGTACACTGATATTACTAAAATCTTAAAAGGGATATGTGAGTACTGAAAGTTTGGGTAATATTGCCATATGTCAATGCTAGTAAAAGGAAATCCACTATAGTGAGAACTCACTGTACCAGGGTATTTTGGTTTAGAAATCTTCATCATAACTAATATTGCTGATAACTGTGGGATGGTGTTTTCTGTAGCCTGTTGTACACATCCATCAGATTCAACATAATCTTAGTAGTTGTATATTACAATTACTTCAGCATGGAAAGATACTTTTTTTTTTTATGTCAGCTATACTATTATAAACTGATTTTCATATGCAAAATATGTGAAAATCAATTTATATTATGTTCTTATCAAGAAAAAAAAATCCAGAGGTTTTGTTCATACGATTTATAATAGTGTTTAAGGTTTAGTGAATATTGTCATTTATTTCATGCTTAGTTTTTATTCTTTTCAGCTGACAAAACCATTCTTCTTTCAAAATGGATATGGAAGTAGCAAAAAACAATACATTGACCAAGTAAAGTTATTTAGTTGATCTATTATTTTTCTAACACATCAGTACTGCAATAACCTTTTATCCACAAAGCTTTTTGAAAGAGATAAGAAAATTAGCAAATTCAGCCAAAAAGATATGTAATTTTATGATGCTTTTGTTGTTTTAATTTTAGTAAATGCACTCCCAAAATTATAGAAACATGAATTGTAGCAGTAAAATTCTATTCTAGTATTTAGTGTAATTCTTTTTTACAAAATATTTTTAACTTCTCACTACAAATGTAACAAAATGAAACTTTAAAGAAAAAATTAAACAATTTTCTTCACATTTAATTTTATATAGTAAAGGATTACTTTTTATGTATTCATTTAATTAGTAGAAATATCTGTTAGAGCACAAAGGTTCATTATATTCTGGATCTTCTCTTGAATGAATTTCCTTGAATCTAGTGATAACATTGCACTTCATAATATTCTCTCTTTTTTGGCTGATGATTGCACTCCATTCCTCCTACTTATTTGAGAAACCTGACAGAGCCCAAACATTCCAAACTTGAAGATATTTTGCATTGCCCTAAACACTAATTTCCATTTAATATCCATCTGCAGGGCAATGATCTATTCACCTTCTATGCCACCAAAACTTAGTCTTGTTCTTTTTCTTTCAAAACAATTCTTAGTTCTTATAGGTATTATTTCTGGGAAAATTCCCATGTTACTCCTCTAAAATTAACTATTATTTTAATGGCTGATATAGCCAACTTTCTTTTAGCAGTGCCGCTTTTTTTTACAATGTCATTGGCTCTTTACTCAAATCTTAGGGCATTGCTGAAGTGTTATAAAACTAATATATGAAAAATAATATAGGAAGAAAATTCAGACATACCTTTTTGGGATGTTGTTTTCTGTCTCCTTATCCTGGCGATATACATTTTATGTATAATATTATTATTATTAAGGGTGGGTAGAGAGTGTTTGGGAGGGAGGGGGAGGGAGGGGGTGTGAGAGATAGATCTGAAAATAGACATTATTTTTTGGGGGAAGAGGAGGGATTGGTGGGAAAAAGTCAGGAGAGGGATTTCCCATCAATCCCTTCTCTTCCCCCCCTCCCAAACACTCTCTACCCACCCTTAATAATAATATATTGAACATTTGATAACACCCACCTTACTAAACAAGACCAGTTTTTGTTTTTTAGCATTTCTTGTCACAAACACATCAAATCTCTAGCTTCCTCAGCCTCCAAAAGTTATTTTGGAGGCTGAGGAAGGCTAAGGCTATCATTTTCTGTTCATTTTAGTTTCTGCCTGTTGCTGCTAGTTTTATGCAAATCCCAAATCCATTCACTTTAGAATGTTATTCTCACATTTGGGGTAGTGTACAAAAATTCCTTGTTGCTATCCAGAAGGGTAGTTCAGCTAATCAATGATCCCCATCTTGTGAATCACTCTGTTCGCAGGCTCACAGAAGGTCTGCTTGTGCCTTTTCCGCACAGGTACTGCTGTTCCGCAGAATTGGCATCAGTCATCCCTTATCCCTCTCCTCTTCCATTGTTTCTAAGACAGTAACCTTCCACTTCTCTCTTATTTCATCTGCCTCTTTCTCTCTTAACCCTTGCTTACAAGTGGCATCAGTTTGAAAATAAATACATGTACAAATATGAAATACTTTTTCTCTTGCTTTTTCTTCTAAGTCATGTTATCTTTAATTTACATTTCTGGTTAACATTTTTATGATACAGCATCAGTAATTGGATATGCTGTTAATGTGGGGACCAGCTGTCAATTTCTGTTTAATTTTTTCCTTTTGCAAATAATCCTCTAATAAAGTTTTATATCTATTTAGATTTTACGTTTTTTTTTTTTTTTTTGTATAAATAAATTGATATCTTTACTTCAGTTCTATTTCTTAATAGATATTATTGTTGTTTATCTTTATCTGTGGAAACCAAAAAAAATTTAGATGTTGTCGCTAGCTTTTAAATAATATATGAACAAGTTATATTGTTCAAGTTCCTTTCAAAGTATAGTGTCATGATGTTTGGCTTAGATTATTTGTAATGCTTAAAATGTTTATTGATACACTGTTAATTATAATTAACAGGCATAATTACTGGCATCATGGTCTTTGTTGCCTTGGCTAGAATTCCCACCAATTTTGGATTTCTTAGAACAATACTGTCAAAATAAAGGATTCTTCTTTCATTCCTGGACAAAAGGAATAGAAGTATTATGGAATGCAAGATTGTCTCAGAACAATTTTCAATGATCCATAATCCTGAATCATTCTACAAAAGAATTTGTGCATCCCACAAATGAAATGTGAAACTATTATTCATTAAGTACCATGGGTAAACTGGGTTAGATAACCTGGAAATCCTGCCATAAAGACCAACCACCTAAAAATATTCACAGACAATCATGCCACATTGAAATTTAAACCATAGCCTATTAGTTGGATAATAGAGACTCTGTCCACTTAACTCATCTATGAATGAGGAGGGAAGGAAGCGAATGATTTCTACAAGAATCTGGCAGTAACAGTGTATCCAAAAGGGGGATGCAAAACTGTTTAAGAATGATTAAAAACTAATCTTATTCAATCATGATTCAAAGATTATGCTAAATATAGTGAAGCATAGAACCAAATAAAAAACTGAATGTTATTTAGATGAATGTCAGTTTAGATACCATCTAAACTGACTTCTTTCAGGGTTGGAAGAAAACTTGAGAAGCAGTGCTAGCCTTAAGAACTATAATAGACGGAAGGGAAGTAAATAAATCTACATACATTGTCTTTATAATTTTGGAGAAAAAAGGCATTTGATAACATATAATGAAACAAGCTTTTTTCATTACTGAAAAAATAATATAATTAACTGTAGGTAGAGAAAACTAATAAATAAATTGTATGCCAATCAGAAAATGAAAATAAGAATACAAAAAAAAATGAAGCACCTGCAGAAATAAAGGAAGGTGTTAAAACACGGCTGTACACTATCATTCTTTCTGTTTTATCATTCTTTCTGTTTTTGTCTGTAGATAGAGAATGGAAGTAAAAAAAAAAAAAAAGAGGGAGTAAATGTATGTTGAGTACATATACATATGATATGTATATTTATTTATTATGTATATTATTATTATATGTATAATACATTTTGCTGGTGATATAGCTTTATTAGCTGAGAATGAGTAGGATGAAAACAGGTAATACTGTGGATGAAAAATGTATTACTTGAATATGGACTCAGTATGAATTGCAGCATAAATCAAAATAATTGTGAAAAGATCAGAACCAAAGATATAAGGTGTAAGTTAGAAATATAAAGAATTGCTATGGTAGAAAGAAATATTAAAGAAAGTATGCATTGATTAGTACAGATATAAGGAAATTATTTGTGTGGAGTGTATTCTTATATGGTTGTGAGATTTGAACTGTTACAGCAGAAGACTGGAAAAAAATTGAAGCATTTGAAATGTGCTATTGGCGAGTATTACACTAGGAGTAAAGTGAAGAGGAAAAATAAATAAAGAAATCTTGCATGAAATAAAAGAGCCAAGTATTGAAGAAAATAATTATATGAAAGAAAATGAAATTCCTAAAGACATATGGAGACATAGGTAAATGGTAGTAAATATAGCAGAAGGGAATATAACAGGGGAAAAATATTTTATTTTTTATTTTTTTTTTTTTAAATAACTTCTTTCAGTTTATTAAAAGTTTATTAAGGAAAAGGGAAAAAGTGAAGATAGGCCTGATGGACTGGACTTGCTATTGCAACAAGGACTCTGTCCCTTCAAATGATGATGATGATCAATTATGAGAATGTGCAATTTGTTGTACCAATTACATATATAAATTCTCTTAAATTATTAGTTTTTTTCTTTTTATGAACAGATCTCTTTATACCTTTCCTTTTCCACTTCCATAAATGTGCAATAATGCATGTTTGTATACTACAGTATCACATTAATTCACTTCATTCAAATGTAATGTAATGTAATCATACAAACATATAAATTATTTTAATTATTGATTATTTATATATTCTTAAACCAAAAGATTATTTTTCCTGTATATGTAATGAAAATGGCTGTCAGTTTAATGTTAGTAAGTGTAAAATTATGCACTTTGATGTGATTAGGTTCCAGCAGCATATTATATTAGCAGGGTTATGCTACGAGAAACTGAAGAGGCAAAGGATCTTGGTGTATTGGTGGATAAGAATTTAAAGTTCAAAGGTCACATAGCAAAAGTTGCAAATACAACTCAGAGGATAATTGCTATGTGAAGCGAACCTTGACATGTAAGGATAAGGAAGTAATTTTGCCTCTTTATAAGGCTTTGATAAGACCACAGCTGGATTACTGTGCGCAGATTTGGTCTCCCAGGTTCCAAGGGGATAAAGAAGCTGTGGAAAGGGTGCAAAGAAGTGTTACAAAGATTATATCCAGATTATGGGATTTAGATTATGAGGACAGATTGCGAGTATGTGGATTGCAGACTCTGGTTAACAGAAAAAAGAGGGGTGATATGATAAAGGTCTATAAACTTTTGAATGGGTGCTATAGCATTTCAAATGATGAAATTTTTCGTTATATGGAAGGCGGGAAGAGAACATAGGGGCATCCATGGAAGTTAAGGTTGTTCTCAGTTAAGAAAGGGGTAAGAACTAGGTTTTTCTCCCAGAGAGCAATGAGTGAGTGAGTGGAATAATTTACCCTTAGGGGTAGTGAGTGAATCTAGTGTAAATGAATTTAGGGGAAGGTATGATAGCTGGGTTAGGTAATTTACAGCCTCTCTCAATGAGTCTTTGACTCCCTGGACGTCTCACATAATAATAATAATATTCTTTTGGTTTCAATGGAAAGCTTGTGACATATCTTCCCTAAGGCAAACAGAAAGTACAAGATAATTTATTCTGCACTCATGACAAACAGAATACACAAGAGAATTCATTATTTCCACTGCATGAAAGCACAACATAGGATGATTTGTACCTTCCCACCATAAATCTCTTATAAAAGGGAGGAATGATTGAGTAACCATTTCTACTTTTTATGCTTAAGAAGTTTGCAAAAATTGTTTTTAAAATTGTATATTACATTAGAAAAGTAAAGCTATTTTTGAATGGAGCAGCCTCTCTATGACAACTAGGCTAAAAAAAAGATATTAATTAAATGAGATTTATTTTATATCAAAATATTAATTTGATATACCTGTGTGCATTTTTTGAAGGTAAAGATGACATAGCACTTGGTACAGGACTTGATCAGAGCTGAGACAGTATATAATTAGAAGTGTTGAACATGAAGAATTGATAACTGAGTGCAGAAATACTTATCAAAGTGCAGAAAAATGTGAATAAAAACCAATAACAAAAAATGAATTGAACAAACTGTTAATTTAAAAGAACTGAAAATAAATAAAAGGAACAAAAAAAAAAAAAACTGTTATTATACTTGGCAAGCCAGCAATGTGATGGCCTTTTCAATTAATGTTGTCAGATGTTGGACTGAGAAAGCTACCTGTGTGCTTGCCACATGGTTTTTATGAAATGGTGTAGTAAGAGAAGCTTTGTTGGTTTTTTTGAGAGTAATGAGTAATTTGTTTTGTTTAATTGCGATGACAGTGAAAACAGAGGTTCTTTTTTGTGTTTATGGCATATTTGATGGTTCTTATCATTAGAGAATAACGTACTTTGGTTCAGTTATCTTGAAAATCTATAATGGTGACCTCAAATTCAAAGGTGTGTTTGGATTATATTACATGTAAGGATATCTCAGTAGCAGGATTTCTGTTTTTGTTGATATTCGATGAGATATCATTGCAGGAAATATAATCCAAACGCACCTTTGAAATGGAAGTCATATTATCGTTTTCCGTGAAAAAGCAAAACCACATTACATTGCTCTGAATATCTAGCAATAAGAAGCATCCAATATGCCAGCAACAAAAATCTTATAGTAGTGGGATTTTTGTTGTTGTTGTTGTTGTTCCACTAAGATATTGTTGCATGAAATATACTCCAAACACCTTGAAATTCAGGTCACATTATCGTTTTCCATGAAAAAACAAAATCAAATTACGTTGCTCTGAATCGCACGATAACAATCATCCAATATGCCATAAACACAAAAAGACCCTATCTACATTGACCATTGTGGCTATTAAACAAAATGAATTAGTACCTCACTACTCTCAAAAACCAACCAAGTTCCTTTTAACACATTGTTTATTAAAACCATGTAGGCAAGCACACTGGTAGTTTTCTCTGTCCTACATCTGACAACATTAAATGAAACAGCCAGTACACCATCATGTTGCTGGCTTACCAAGTATACTTGTTATATATAACAGGTTCTTTTGTTTCTTTTATTACGAGGTTGGTTGGAAAAGTTCTCGGCCTAACAATGAAAAAACAAATTTATAATTTCAATATTATTTTATTTTTCAACATAATCTCCCTTAAGACTAATACATTTATTCCAGCGATGCTCCAGCACCATTATCCCGTCCCTATAGTAATTCTCAGTAAGATCTGCAAAATAGCCCTCTACAGTTGCAGTCACCTCTTGATTCGAAGAAAAATGCTGACCAGCGAGGAAGAGTTTTAGTTTTGTAAAGAGATAGAAGTCAGAGGGAGCCAAATATGGGGAATAGGGTGGATGTTCCAACAATTCATAGTGCAGATCCCTTAATTTTTCCATTGCCAAAACACCTTTGTAGGCAGGTGCTCTGTCCTGATGAAAGATGATTTTTTTGGTTCTTCAAACCGGGTCTTTTCTCACAAATTTTTTCGTTTAGTCTGGTTAAAAGATCAGAATAATATTCCCTGGCTATTGTTTTATCCTTTTTGAAAATAATTATTTTCAAAATATTTAATAAGTTAATAATTAATTATAATTAATAAATGAAATGCATTTAGCATCCTAAAACTGATGCCATGACCTTTCCTGCTGATGGAACCGACTTTGTCTTCTTTGGCACTGAACAACCGGCTTCTGTCCACTGTTTGGATTCTGGTGTATAATTGTGAATCCAAGTCTCATCCATAGTAATAAATCAATGCACAAAATCAGTTTTATTCTTGTTAAAACACTCCAAGCACTGTTCAGAGATTTTTATATGAGTGCTTTTTGATCTGCTGTTAGCAAGTGCGACACCCATCTTGCGCAAAGCTTTTTCATTTGCAATTCTTCATGCAAAATATCCTACACATTCTTTTGAAATGCCTATAGTCTCAGCAGTTTCACGCACTTTGACTCATCAATCATCCAATACCATATCGTGCACTTGATCAATAATTTCTGGTGTTGTTACACTTTTTGGACGTCCTTCATGTGGATCATCTTCAAGGCTGGTACGGCCATGTTTAAACTCTGCAGCCCATTTCTTAATTGTCAAAAACAAAGGAGAAGAGTGCCCATAAACTTTTATGAATTTCTTTTGGCGTTAAACCTTCTTTTACCAAGAATTTTATAACTGCACAGTACTCAATTTTATCCATTTCAAGGGATACAGACAACACTTTTGCTTCAGAACTGTATAAAGTCACTCTATTAACTACTTAATAGAATGACTTTCAATTCCACATGGATGCTTATGACAGTTGTACCAATTTAGGGAAAAAAAATCTTGCCGATGGTGTTACCATCTATGGTCGAGGCTGAGAACTTTTCAGACCACCCTTGTATTTATTTTCAGTTCTTTTAAATGAACAGTTTTCTTAATTGTCTAACAAGCTTAATTCATTGTATGTTAATGGTTTTATTCACATTTTTCAGCTATCTTTGTCAGAACCGACATAGACTGAATTCCACTGTTTGATCTGCTTTCGCTCAAAATTTCTCAAAATACGAAAATGTCAGGTTGATATCAAATCAACTTGCCTGTTTCGTATGCTCCCCTCTGTTCTTCAAACTCCATGAACCACTCTGATCTCTTCAACTGTCTCTCTCTAAAGCTCGATTTTCTGCAGTCGAAATACTCCAATAGTGAGTCATCCTTATTCAATGTACGCAACTCATATTAGCTTCCCTTCTCCAGTTTCCCCGATCAAGTAGGCAGGGATGTTGGGACATTTGCCATCAGCCATGATCTATCTCAGATCATCAATCTTCCTACCAGAATTACATAGGCAAAGTGGATACTAGATCCAACATTATTTCAAAGCCAAATGTTTGTAGAAACTATGAAAGTTTTGTAAGTTGACCTGAGAGTTTATGGGAATACAATCCTCGACATCCCCCGAGTTGTTTTAGCTTGCAGTCTTTAAAAGACATGAGTGCTGCCTAAGCATCCATATATTTGCCTTTTATTAGTGCATTTGATAAAGGTTTCACTGACCTGACAGCTCTTTCGAACTGTTTGGTTCTCTTCAGAGACTAGGTCAATTAAGCTCTCAGGTCACCTTATCAAACTTTCATAGTTTCTACAAACCTTCGGCTTTAAAATAATGTTGGGTCTAGTATCCACTTTGCCTACGTAATTTTACATTGCTGAAATGAAACCTTATGGCTCTTCCTTTAGTAATTACTCTTATGTAATGACCAAGAGTTCACTTATGAAAAATACATTTTGCTGACATTTCAATTTCCTTAGTACCAAACAAGATTTTTTGCTCTCTTAAGGTTTCCGGTATCCACTTTTCCTGTAATTTTACATCACCAAAATGAAGCCTTATGGCTATTCCTTTAGTTATTCTGGTAGGAATTACTACCAGAATAACTCCTTCCAGGTATACTGCGGTTGTTGATTCTCCTCTTGGTAATCGGACACAACCTCCTACAAGTTTCTTTTGCCACAAAATAACCTTCCCCCACCAGTTCACAGCCTCATGTCCTTTGGTACTACAAGGTTGCTAACTGGACGAACCTCTGTGACTTCTATTTCTCCTTCCCATGGTCCAACTACTGCTTCAGTTATTCTGATCCAAACACTTGCTCAGACTGAATAACAGAAATCAACCTCACAGGAATGAAGGCTTTCATCCCTTATTTGACTCCAAATTCTTAGCCACTGGTTCTCAAAAAAGTATGCCAATACTGTAAAAGAAAAAACTTTTACCTCTGCTTACCACAAATGGCTTATGACTAAAACTCCAGCTGTCCACTCTGCCTATACTGCAGCTCACAACAGTTGCAAAAGAATCATCACCAAGTCCAAGTCAGACTTCGAAAGCGCCAAATGCTGCAAACTTGCCTCCTGCCCAAATGGCGGTTGCTCCTTCTGGTCCCTTTCCAAGGTCATTGGGTGCAGCTTCTGCCCACCCATGTTTCCACCATTTGCACATCTAGATGGTACTGTAGTTACCTCACCTAAAGACCAAGTCAACTTATTTGCATCACTCTTCTCTTCTCTTCCAGTTCCTGCATTGATGACCTGGGCGAAGTTCCCTCCACTCCACCAAGAACAGCCCCTTCATGCCTCCCATAATCTTCCGACAAAAAGAAATCCAAAGAATCCTTAATAATCTGAACACAAACAAGGTATCTTGTCCTGATGGTATTCCACCAATTGTATTAAAAAATTATGCCCCAGAACTAACACCTGTCCTGTATCGCCTCTTCACTCTATCCTGTTCAACTGGCATCTACCCAACAACATGGAAACAGGTCCACATCTATCCCATCCCAAAGAAAGGTGATAAAAGTCAACCAACAAACTACTATCTAATTGTTTTCACTTCTGTTCTCTTCAAAATTATGTAGGTCATGAACAACCAACTCTTAAACCACCTAGAGTCATACCAACTAATCAGTGACGCAGTGTGGATTCCACTATTCGCGATCTACAGCTGATCTTGCTTTCACCACCCATCTTTGTACTCAGCCATGGAGAAATTTCGAAAACTCATGATTGCCCTCAACAGTTTAAAATGCATTTGATCGGGTTTGACTCAGGGACCTATTCAACAAATTGTCATCCAATGGTCTGCCTTCCCCACTCTGCAACTGGATTGGCAACTTTCTCACTGCTTGCTTACTACATGTCATGGTTGACGCTTACTCTCCTCAGATTTCCCCACCAGTGCAGGAGTACCCCAGGCTTTTGTTCTTTCACCCACTCTCTTCCTCTTGTATATAAATGACCCGCTCTCACAGACTTCCAGTCCTGTCCATAATTTTGCTGATGACAGTACACTCCATTCATCCTTTTCTTTCAACAAACCTTGTAATGCTCAAGTATTAGAATCCTCAAGATCTACCATGACCATGGACCCCTCCTAGCTATATCCCAGTGCGACAAGGACAACCTTGTAAACTTCAATGCCACCAAAACTCAGTTCTGTCTGATCTCTCGCAAGAACGAGCTGGCATCATCTCCCCCTTACCTTCAGTAATACTGAGATATCCAAACACAATCAGATTTCTCTTTTTTCACTGACCTGCACCTCCACTTTTTTCCTGGCACAACCACATTTCAACTATAGCTTCTACAGCCAACAAAAAAACTTCATATACTTTTTTGCACAAGACGCTACTTCACACCTTCACAGCTGCTAACTCTATATAAAGCCTAAATCTGCCAAACCATGGAATATTGCTTCCATTTGGAGTGATGTACCAAAAGCTCTCTAAGACAACACTGACTTGTAGGAATAAGGAAGTAATTTTCACTTTGCAAGACTTTGATAACAGCTCTGGATTATTATGTTTAGATATAGTTGTCTGTGTTCCATGGAGATGGAGAAACTCAAAGATTCAGCAGAGTGACCAAAACGATGTCTGTTCTGTAGAATTTTGCATATAAAGGCAGATTAAAGAGAAACTATTCTACAAAGTTTGAGAAGACTGATGAAAAATATAATAAAAACTTATAAACTAGTTAGGAGAGCTTACAGTTTATATAAAAGTAATGTTTTTCAACTCATGGCAGTAGATGGAGAACTCAGGGTTTATCTGTGGAAGTTGATTAAGGATTAGCAAATTAATTCCAGGTTTTGTTCATGGTGAGTGTGGAAAGGGGCTACCATTGGATGTTGTGAATGTGGTCAAGGCAAGATTTGATAGGTATGTAGATACTGAGTGGCATAGAAAAGGTCTTCTTTTAGTGGATCTTTAGACTCAGTGAGTGAACCACCAAAACTTTGTAGTTAGAAATACAAACAGAAAATCTGCATATCAAACTACATGCTCAGCACACTTGAGATTCAAAGGGTTCATTCAGGGAACTAGACATAATAGATTGAATGTTTTATACCTTACTCATTTATCTCGTGTGCTTATTGTGATTGCATCATGATTGTTCTAACTGGTGACAAAATAATAATAAAGTACTTACTTTTTTTACCTGTTATGTTGTTGTAAACCATCAGAACAATAAGTTACATGGATATAGCAGACCATTAGGCAAATATACATAAATGAAAAAGACAAAAGTAACATGAATGATGGAGATAAAATAGTGTTTCAGTTGGTAATATTAATTTATTACTTATTGATAACTTTAGGTTTTAACCTTATGGAATTAATCTCATTTCCATAGTAAACACTTCTAAGTTATTAATCATGATAAGGAATTGCAGCTGCTATTATATTTATTTTCATATCAAATATGACCATTTGAATGAGAACATAGACTTCCAACCTTGCTTGTCATAGGGTTGGGAGTTCGTATTCAGTTAATTTCCAGGTGATCTCAACAAGCTCAACTCAACAAATGTTCTATTTGCCATAGAACAAGAATTAACAATAATTTCAACTTCTTCTTCTTGACATGAACATCTGCAATATCTTGAAATGAATATGAATTAATATAAATGTAATAAACATTTACTATAGCAGGTCTGTAGCAAAAAAATTTGAGCCTTTCCAGCCTCAAATGGGATATTAGGGATCAACCTACAAGAAGTATATTGAAGCTCCCCCCCCCCTCCAGATATCAGCACATTGTTGAAGAAGATAGTTGACTTTTTCCTGTTATTAAATTTCTCTTCAGAAAATATTGATACATTATATGTACAAATGCATTCTCACGTGTACAAATAATATTCATTGTAGTTACGAGGTAGTATCAAAAAGTTTCGAGACTAGGTTTGTAACACGCCAACAGATGGCAGCACAAAGCTGCAGTCACAGGGAGCACCTACCTTCATAAGTCAGTGTGCCAAAAGACATCGTCCTGTGTACATCGGGAGATGTGCAACTGATGCTATTCTGACCACATCTGCGATTTTATCATGGACAGCAAGTTAGAACAAAGAGCAAACGTGAAATTCATGTTTACTCTTTTCAAGGATCATTACTGGTGACGAAACTTGGGTGTATGGGTACGACCCTGAGACGAAGCAACAGTCTTCACAGTGGAAGAGCCCATCATCTCCACGACCGAAAAAGGCGAGGCAGGTCCGTTGCGCGACCAAGTGCATGCTCATCGTCTTTTTCGACATTCGCAGCATTGTGCATTAAGAATTCATCCTCATGGGCCAGACATCAATAGCGAGTTCTACAGGTTTTAAGGCGTCTGAGGGAGGATGTTCGGCAAAAGCGATCAGATCTGTGGCGTGCAAAAAACTGGATGCTCCACGACAACAATGCACCCTATCACTGAGCTTTCCTCACATGTGAGTTTCTCGCCAGAAACAACATGATCTCACTTCTCAACCTACCCTACTTGCCAGATTTGGCTCCTGCAGACTTCACCCTCTTCCCAAAAATGAAGATCCAACTCAAAGGTCACCGTTTTGACACCATTGCAGAGATCCAGCACGAATCGCAGAAGGTGCTTGACATGCTTCGAAAAGAAGACTTCCAGGACACATTCCAGAAGTGGCAAGAACGCTGGGAGCGCTGTATTGATATGCAAGGGGACTATTTTGAAGGTGATAGTGTGTAAACGTAGATAAATAAAGTAATTTCTCATAAACAGAGCTAGTGTCGAAACGTTTTGATACCACCTCGTATATAGTTAACTATACTAAATAATTTTTCTTGAGTTTTCTGTCTGACAAATTTTAATTCTAAACCAATCTTATGTCAAAATAGATTTATTTACTAATATATTTTTAACTTTGAACTCAGGGAAGCACACCACTTTTACTGAGTTTAAAGATTAATGTTAAAGAATTATTTTTAAAAGTTTTGAAATTTTCAATTTATAGAAACAATATTTCTTTGATAGCAAGAAACCTCTACTATATACACTTCTTCTGATCCCCTATTTTTAACCTGGATTTCTTTTCTTTCATGGAATGCAACTGAAGTAAAACAAAAATATAGTAATTGGAAACAAATTTATACATCCACATTTGTAGCAATACTCTTTGAAAAGCATGTGGCAAACACTTTTCACCACATGCTTTTTCAATTTTAGGTCCTTTTCTTACAGTGCCCTGCAGTACCATTGGGATAATGTTATTTATCCCGGTGGTATTGCAGGAAGCCACTCTGTGATGTATAATCCACCATCAACTGTGCCATCTGTTATCTATTCATTATCAACAATTGTCCCAACAGAAACTGACAGATAACCCCACTCCCAATGCATAGTAATTTTTGTCTGTTAATTGTGAGTGTTCTTTGGGCAATTTTCATGTTTTGCAGTGTGAAAAAAAAAAAACCTTGTTTTCTGGAGGGGAAACCTCCATCTGAAATTGGCATATTCACTTTCAATAGAAAAAGTCAACATAAAGCCAGCTTGACTGGCCGAGTGGTTAGCATGTCAGCTCTCCAGTGAAGAGGCTGCAGGTTCTAATCCTGCCATGGGCATGGATGTTTGTGATTGTCTGTGAAAATACTAGTGGTGGTGTTTGGTGGTTCGTTGTAGTTAGTGGAGACAGAAAGTTGTAGAGTAGGTGCCCTCCCTCAATGAGTCTTTGGACTCCCTGGAGGTGTCATATAATAATAATAATAATAAAGATTCCTCATATCATGATGATTCTCGTTACGATGAGAGGAATTTTCCATTTGAAGAGTCCCATCATTCCTCCAACTGCACTATGGAGGTGCTAAGGTTACAGATTCATATTCTAGATTATGGTCAGGCTGTTTGGTGCATAAAACAATATGATTAGTTAGTGAAATGGAAAATATGATATGCTATTCTACAGATTTGTATGTACTAATAGTATATATTAATTATATTCAGTTCTCACTGAATATACTTAATAAAAATGAAGTGACACTTATAATGAATTAAAAGCTTATTTTTAATTCATTTTCATTGATTAGTTTTGGCTGATAATAGTTGAATATGAAGCACCAGGCTTTTTGTGGATGCATTTCATTTCAAAATTCACACAAGTCCGAAACTGTTGAATTTATTTTAGAAAGTATATGAAATGGCTTGATTGTGCAAATCACTTTAATATTTTGTTATAAACACAATTTTAAAATTAGGCAAGAATAATTTCATTGAGCAAAGGTGCATAAGGAGAGTAAAATTAGTTTGTGTGGGGGAAAAGGTGTCTTTAGACATGGAAGTGAATTTTATGATGGTACTCTAGTCATAAAATTCACTTCCATATAATAATATGGGTGTCAGTTGCCTGAAAGAAGAAATTTACTTATGGCTATTGAAGACCACTACCAGCAGAATATTAACATGTAAAGTTAAAATTAACGTGTAAATTTATATCAATAAATAAAAATTGGTTGCTATATTTCACTCTGTGTGCATGCTAGCTTATGCTGATACTGTACAGAGATTTTTCCCTCTCCCTCCATTTGAAAAGATTGTTTTTCATAATGCAGTAAAAATTACTCAAGATCAACTAATCAGTAACCTTTATTTTATACATAGTCTTTTTTTCACTTTGGCAGTATATTCACAGATATTCCTGATATTCAATCAATCAACTAACACCTTAACAAATAAAAACATTTTTTCCATTAGAAAAAAAAAAATATTTGCAACAGGATTTATGATTTATATGCCCTTGGACAACTGTGTGTGTGTGTGTGTGTGACATACAGGTTAACTATTATAGGTTGATTAACCAACCTCTCGTGTATGGGCTCAACATAATAAAAACGCATCCTAAAAATAGATAAACTTTTATTGGGAAGAAAATTAATATAGATATAATTATATAATAATAATCCTATAATATAATTTATATTGCATTTTTTTATTATTATATGACATCTTCTGTACATCATTTTTAATTTGTTACAGGATTCTTCAGCTCATAGTCCCTGGACGGGTATATCTCAATTTTTGCCCACAACACAGAAAATTATACAGTTTGCTGAAGGCAAAGAACCAAAGGTTTGAATAATATATGTTTTTTAATATTTTTAAATCCTTTATACTCCACTTTTCATTCACAAAGAAGATAGATATAACTCATTTGTATAGCTTACAGTGTATGTTGTGCCACTTGTGGTTTCAAAAAATAAATACTACTTCCTTTTCAAAGTAGTATATGATGAAATCAAAATTTCTACATCTAGAAAAAGAATTGCACTAGAATGCCTACTTTATGTAGGCATTTTAATTCACCAGCATCTGTGCGGTTAGCCTGGTGGCTATGCGCTTCGCAACCATATGCCTGGGGAAGGAGTGTCCTAGGTTTGATTTCCATCAACAACGTGAGGAGCTTAAGGATCTTCCTCAGCCATAGCCAAGTTAGCCGGTCTTGGGCGTGGACAGCAGGGTTTTTCATCCCACAAGCAGGCAAACTGGCCCCTTGAACACACACAATCCCCCTATTTTTATCCGGTCTATTAAGCCCAGATAAAAATAGGGGGATTGAGGTGGTGCCATACCTCCCCGTAAAGGGGGCTCACAGCCGTTGAATCACTATATGAAATGAATGAATGAATTCACCAGCCTGGTTGGCTGAGTGGTTAGCATATCTACTTTTCTATTTACAGGCTATGGGTTCGAATCCTTGTACATAGATGTTTGTGATTGTCTTGAGGTGAGAGATCAATTTCAGCACCCAGTGTACGACCACCATCACACTTATTAGATGTCTGAAATAGCTTGAAAAATTTCATGTTTGGTCTCTAGAGCGGGATTTCTGGACTATGTAAAAATACATAAAATTATATTTAAAAAATTAATTAAAAAAATCTGTAGTCCATCCTAGCACAAATGTACTATAGACCTGTAATGCTTTTTATTCCCTAACAGGAAGTAGGTTAGGCCGTTTTAGCCCTATCTAACTTTTGGAGACTGAGGGGGGGGGGGGTTAGTTCACTTTCACCGGTAGTTAATCAGAGAGAGCTTGCCCAAGACTAGCACTAATTATACACAGCATCCGGTGAAGAGAGAGAGAGAGAGATGGCTGACAAGTGACACCATTTCGTGGTGTCACATGTCAACCACCACTTGTCAGTTTACAGAATGAAAAAAATGAAATTCCAGGAGAAAAAATTCCTCTTGCCCATGCCAGAAATCAACTAACTTGAGAACCAGTTGAAGAAATTCTTAGAAAAAGTTCCTCTAGTTGGTACTTGAATTGATCTTAAGAGTGCTCTTTTTTTTTAGGTAGATGAGCACTATGGATTCACACGCTACTCCATTGAGATATTAGGTTTATTTAAAAGCCTTTCTTGGGTGAGAGCCACATAAAAAATAATTAATTATTTATTACCAACCATAACCTTCTGATAGGGATGAAGGTCTATTATTGATAGTAGCAGCATGAGAAGATGCATAGAAATAGCAAAATATAAATGTAGGAAAAGTCATGTTTAAACTTATTATTTGTAGAATTTTCACCTGTTTCATAGGTATTCATTGGGGGGGAGGGATTAAACAACATCAAAAAATTCTCAAAAGAACCACCATATAAAGATAGTACTTTTAAAATCAAAGGGTATATGAAAGATTAGCATCAACCATAATTTCTTGTTTATTATAATTTCCTTTGTAACCAAGTGATAACTCTTTGCAACTCATTAATACTTTTCTTTCAATTATTATTATTATTATATGGCGCCTCCAGGGAGTCCAAGGATTCATCGCAGGAGGGCACTCTACTTCACTAAATACATCTCACCCTCTCCACTACTACTTAATTCTCCTACTACAACATAAATGTAGTAGGAGAATCTACCATCAATGCCATCTATTTTTTGCCCGTAAATTGCATGTTCTGAAGGCTGATTTGTACGTGGGATGAAAAACCCAAATTTCTGGAAGAAAAAACCCTGCTCCCTCCATATGAGATTGGCTAACTCACCTTCAATTGAAAAAGCCCATATAAGGATTCCCCTCATCACGATGAGAATTGAAGTCAAATCTTTTCCAATCGAAGGGCGCAATGTTCTGCTGTTCTTCCAATTGCACTATGGAGGCTAACCCAATTTGGCTATTATTTGTTAGGTCTTTTCCAATATAGTCAGCTGTTATATTACTGTCTTCTGAGGCATGCCAGAATGCATTAGTTGCTGTTGTTAACCAAAGACCTAATGTGATTTTTTTTATTTTTTATAAGCTGTTTTCCTGCCAATTTTACTTACGCTGTAATATTTCACTCCACTTCCATCATAGATTAGTTCTGCTTATACCTTGAATATCAGTAATGTCAAGTTACTCTCTAATATCTTCATTTTGATTATGAATCTACTATTGATAGTTTTCATATTAGTGGTTTTAATCGATTATAAAAGTTTTATTTCTAGTCCAAGTTTTCAATCCATATTAAAATTGGTTTAAACCTTCTCTTGTATACACCATAAGTGTTTTGCCTAATTCCTTTTCTTGTTATAAGTTTATTCAGCTAGTTTCTCACTTTTATCAGCTTTCATATTATTATATTATGGTTTTTCCTATTTAATTTGCTTTTAAAAATTGCACATAAATAGCCCAAATGCATTATTTGTTCTTTGAATTTATAAATGAAAATGCAGATCATCACTTTTCTTTTTTTTTCTCTGTTTTTTCACTTTTGATCTTTTAGTTGTTTACATTATATGAAATTTCTCAGAACAATTATTCAATTTGAATATCATCATCCAAATTCAGTGAATAATTAATTTTTTGTATACTTATTATGAAAGGTAAATTATGTGCTTCATAAAGATTATATATATATATATATCTGATATATATTTTTATAATATTCTTACACCTTCCTCCTCATTTCTTCAATTCATCTGTTAACTTGCATTAAAGTACAAGCTTTGTATCTAGCTATAGAATAACACATATGCCCAGGGCTTCCTTATCCATTGGGCTAAATGGGCTATAGCCCAGGGGTGCCATTGATTCATATATATATTATTTAATTATTACTCAATCCAATGTGATTAAGTCACCAAATTTTTTTAGCCCATGGGTGCACAAACTTATTAAGATGCCACTGCATATGCCACAGTAAATAACTTTTTATTATGTGAATTTTTCGTCTTATGTATCATAAGACATCATCAGTACAATTATCGAACAACAATAAGAAATGAATTTAAAAAAAACAGTAGTTCGTATGCTTAAATTGGAATCCCTCTACATATGCAGTTGATTGTTAATGAATTAAATCTAATGGGCTGAAATTAAAACTAAATTAAATTAAAATATAACAGATAAATTTATTTAATACAATTGAGAATAACAATTTCCCAAACTTTGAAATAGCAAGACAGTCATTCTGATTAAGATTAGGTCTATGAATTAAAGCTTCAGCACTTTCTTTATATGGATGTTCGTGTTTATATATGGATCCGTGTGTAGTAGCTTAGCATTTTGCCATTGGATCTTGTGGTTAGCATTTTCAATGCCATGTTATGCAAGGCCAGATTTGCGATGTTTGATGAGACGGATGTGGTCTTGATGTTCAGAAATATGTTTATTTATAGATCTTCCTGTTTGTCCATAGTAAGACAAGTTACATAAAAATGGTACTTCGTATACACCTGGTAGCATCATTGGTGAGAGTTTGTCTTTTGGAGAAGGTAGCTAGTTCTGAATTTGGCTGATGAGTTTATAGGCAGCAGTGAGTTGATATTTTTTCATAATTTTTGCCACACATTCAGAGATGGCTTTAATATATGGTGTAGGAGTCCTGCAGGCTTCTTCTTGCCTGGATTATTTTTTGGGTTACTATTGGATTATATCCATTTAGTATGGCTGTTTCTTTGACAATTTCCAATTCCTGTTTTAGAGATTCTTCTGAAGAACAAATCTTGCATGCTCTGGATACTAATGATTTTATGATGCCATATTTTTGAGATGGATGGTGAGCTGTTGTATTGTGGATAGAATGACCTGAAAAAGTTGATTTTTGGTAGACAGAAGTGAAAACAGATCCATCTTGCTTATGTTGGATGGGTACATCAAGAAAGGAAATACCGTTTGATTATTCTTTTTCCAGTGTGAACTTGATACGAGGATGTAGGGTATTGATTTTTTTGTAGAAATGTGTAAAGTTCCGGTTCTGTGTGGCTCCAAACTGCAAAAACGTCATCAATGTACTGTAGCCACATTGTTGATCTTGGGTCAAGAGTGAAAATTCTTTCTTCAAGATGTTCAAGAAAAAGGTTGGCTAGGTTAGGTGATAAAGGTGAGGTTTGGAAAATTGTTATCCTCAATTGTATTAAATAAATTTATCTATTATATATTAATTTAATTTAGTTTTAATTTCAGCCCATTAGTTTTACATTAACATGCAACTGTATATGTAGAGGGATTCCAATTTAAGCATGCGCATTACTGTTTTTTAATTCATTTCCTAATGTTGTTTGAAAATTGTACTGATGATGTCTTATGATACATAAAACAAAATATTTACATAATAGAAAGTTATTTAATGTGGTATACATGTTATTCTATAGCTATGGATACTCCACAGGTTTCACTATATAAGAAAACTATATATATCTCTATACATGGTTATGTTTTCGCTGTTTATTTATAATGGTTCTAAATTGGAGAGACCTAGGTTCAAATATTGTTTGAACATTGAGGACTTTTATGATGGATTTTCACTGACAGTAGTAGTAGTAGTAGTAGTAGGGTCTTTTCCTTTCAAGAATTTGGGATTTTTTCCTCTCCCACTGACATGAGAATGTGCACAACTAACAGATATAATATATACAGATCATGGGATTTTACACTGTTGTCCAAAACCTAAGGACGGACATTATTTCTGAAGATTACAATTGCAAATTAATCAGCTTGTGGCAATTCGTATAACTGATGATTTTGAGTAGAAAGCGGGTACACATTCAAATTTTTGAATTCTGTGCAAAGGGGTCATGTGGTAGCACTCAACATGATAAAAGGCTGTGCTAAGTGAATTGTATTTGAAGGAAACGCTTTTCATGAAGGAATAAAGTTACCAACTTGGATGTCTTGTAATATCTCAAATACATCATCTAAATGATTTCACAATGGGAAGAATTATTGGAAAGCTTGAAGAAGACTAAATAATAAAGAAACACAAAAAGAAGAAGAAGATTGCAGAATTACTGATACTACCAGTTTGGAATCTCACATAGCATTGTATCCTGGCTCTGGGCAGCATTTAGAACAAATGGAATGTGTTCCAGATGTTTGCTAAGAAGTCACCCTCACTCTACCACAGAGCATGAAGACAGATTTTTGGTTATAACAGCAAAATGTAATCAATGCACCACGACAGGTCAGCTTGCAAATCAGCTCCATTCTAGCACAGGTATGCAGATATCTCAACAAACTATGGAAAGATGTCTCTGACAAGCAGGCCTATACATCCAAAGGACTGTAGTCTGCATCCCTTTATTCACAGCTTATCATAGAGCACATTTTCAGTGGTGTTGTATCCATGAAAATTAGACAAGACATCAATGGCTAATGTACTCTTTACAGATGAGAGTCATTTTAGTCTTTCCTCAGATTCTAGATGACACTTGATCTGGCATGAAAGTGTTACTGCTTGCCATCATGAGAATGTTCTTGAAAGGGATAGATATTGCAGTGCTCAGGTCATGATGTGGGAGAGAGGCATTATGCGTAATGGATGCACCGAACTACAAGTGCTGGAAAAAGGGACTAGGACTGGTGAACAACATTGCAACGAAGTTCTTCAATGTCATGTTTGATTGTTCCATGCTGCTGTATGCAAAGAAGTGGAGATACTTCTGGAGACCGAGGATATTAATGAAATCAAGTGGCAAGCACACTCCCCCCAGATCTCAGCCCCATAGAACATGTTTGAGATACAGTAAGAAGATGCATTGCTGCTCTGAAGGAGGAGTGGCCAGTTTGTGTCAAGAACTCCTTGGGGCTATGCATGGTATGACATGTGAGAGCTGCATCACAGTTTGGGGTGGACATATTCCATGCTGCATAATTTTCTGTAGGCACTGGATATTAATTGTTATACCCTGATAAGTTAAGAATGTTAAAATTCCACTTATCATGATTTAACGAGCAAAGAAGTAGAAACCCAGTAGAATAATTAAGTAAACATGCTTGTTTCTAAGTAGGTATCATTGTAAACTTTAGAAAATATTGAATACATTGATTTAAGGAGAAAGAAATAATTAATTAGCTCAATAGAAAAATTTAATGTAAAATAAAAATAGAGGGGAATTAGATAAATATGTATAAAGGAAAGTTGCCAGAGACAAAGTGTGAATTAAGAGAGTTATGGTTTTGTGTTAATGTTAAATTCGATGTAAAGATAATTTGTAGAAGAAACACTAGAATGTATTGTGTGAAAGATAGTCCAAGGTTCAAGGACACACTGACGATTGCCCCCGGTGGTCACGTGCTTGGCGCGTGGAGTGAACAAGCAGGGAGAGAACGGGCATCATGAGGTCATATGACATAGTAAATCAAGGTGCAGGGTGAACAGCAGAGTTGCGGTATTTACCGATAGGGTGAACGTATAGAAGGGTTAGGAACTCCCCCAAGGCTCTCTTGGTCTTTTGTTGTGTGGAAGTTCTCACATTTCCTCGAGTAGTGAAGGTTTAACTTGGTGCTGGTTTGGGGATGGCCGAATGATACCTAAAGACTAGGACGATGTTACAGCGGGTAATCCTGTCCTAGATTCCTGGAAAGTAGCGGCAAACCATGCCATTGAAAGGTCAGCAGAAGCATGTATCCTGAAGTCTAAGCTGATAATCACTATAAAGTCTTGACCCGAGGTAGATTGAGGGAACCAAGGAAATGTCTTAACGAAGCAGAAGACAGACTAAAGCAGATGCAGTTGGATAGAGGTACCATCAAGTAGAGATAAGTAAAATTTGTGATTTATATGAATGCAATCTGAATGTGTACTGATATGTGAAGATTTATTTGTGAAGGACTCAGATACAATTTAAGGTCAGGACTATAGCACGTGTGCTTTATAGGAGGTCATGAGTGAATGGTTACTAACAATTTGAATCTATATATGTTGGAGACTGGTTAATGTTACCAGTTGTTAGTGTAGAAATTAAATAATGGAATTTAGTAGTAATCTAGATGATATAGATTCATTTACTTTTGTGTGAATTATTTGAGAAAAATTTGTTCAGAGATCATATCTGATGAAGTAAAGCTAATTAATTGATTTAATTAGAATGTGTCTTATTTAGAATGATGAATATTCTTGTATATTAAACTATAAATTTAGAAACAAATAAACCTTGCTTGGCTTTAACTAAATATATGAGTCTGTATAGAATTCAATGCACCACTTGTGAAACTGATTACGGATCTGAGTGGGAGTTTAATTGAATAAGGTTGAGGACACGACTGCAACCCTAAGTCTCATGAGTATATCTTCTAACTTACTTCTTGATTGAGTTATTATCTTTAATCTAATAATTCTAAGTGGTGCAGTCTAAAAATATAAATTACTTGGGATTTTAAGAGAGGTAAGATTTGAGAACTCTGTCACAAATGAAATTTGGCTCTACCCTGAGGCTATTTCTTTGTGTGATAGAGATACCACGTGACCCATGTAGAAGACACCTCACTTATAGCGGCCTGATATAATGATTCAAGGAATAATATTGAAAGGGGACACAACATAATTCCTTAACTACGTCCTTAGGAAATTTATAACTTTTGTCAAAAATGTATTGCAATTTAATTTGTATGAAATTGATAAGACATTGTTTGTGTAATATAATTTATTAGTATATGTTGACTATAAATTTATGTACACCTTTGGCTGTAGTCATGAAAATGTTTTCATATACAGGTAAAAATGTAGTTCGTCCTTAGCTTTTGGATACCAGTGTAGTTTTTATGACATAATAAACAACCATAACCAGTCTGAATCTTGTTCTTCACATTAATTTGTCTCTGACAGTTTTTCTTACTATGTTTTCAAGTATGTTTGCATAAACGTTTGCTTAGGAGACTCTTAGTAGGAAAATTCCTCTATAATTCTTTTGTTCCTTTTTGTAGATAAGTACAATAAAAATTCTTCTTCAGTAATCTATGATTTGACCTTCTGATGAAGCCTTCTGAATTATTCAGTGTGACAGTCTTAAGATTTTAAGTACTTTTTATTTTTAAGTATTCCTGCGACTGCTCTATATTTCAGATTTTTAACAGTTCTTTGTACTCCCATTATTGAAAAATATTCCTTATTGCTTTCTTTAAGAGAACTTTTTGCTATTGTCTTATTGTTATTTAATAATAATATTATTATTATTATCCTAAGACTACATGGAGTCACAGATTCATCTAGGAGGTCCCTTTTGTCATACACACAGCTCATCATGCCTTAAACACACCATGCTCTCAAGTAATGTATTTCGATTATTCACAACTTTCCATGCAAAAAAAATAAATCTGCTTCTTAGTCCCTTCCTTACACTGTCCTTATATAGCTTCCAGGGATAACTTCTTGTTCTCCATCAATGGTTTTCTCACCATTTTATGAAAAACCTGTTCAATTTTAATCCTATAACAACACCTTACCAACTTGTACGTCTCTATCATATCATCCCTCTTCCTCCTATCCACTAGACTCTGCAAATTGCATCGTCTCAACTTTTCCTCATAATCAACATTACAGAGATCAAAAACTGTTTTAGTTAATTGTCTCTGAACCCTCTCCAACATCTCTTCATCCTTTTGAAAATCAGGTGACTAATCTACACTAGTGTATGTGGCTTAATCAGAACCTTATACAATGGAACCAGAATCTCTTTATATCTACAAGTCAGAGTCTTCTGCATCATTTCCAGAATCCATTGTGTTGTCCTTACAATTTTGGCAATATATCCTCTAAATTTTAGATCCGTATCCATCATCATCCAAAGATCTCTTATTTCCTCCACCACCAACAATATATTCCTGCCAAGAGTAAATTCTACATTCCATCTTTGTTTTCCAAATTTTAAAGTCTTATGTTTTGCAATCATTGAACTGGTATTTTCATTCCCGTGCCCATTCACTCAGTCTATTCAAGTCCTAAGGCCACAACATCTGCTCCACTCCTCATAGTACATCCCAACTTTGTATCATCTGCAAACAACTGAATATCCCCATCTAAATCTTCTCCAGTATCATTAACATACAGGTTAAACAGCAATATCCCTAAAACAGGCCCCAGAGGCACACCCCTGGTGACTTTCCTCCTCTGGGATATTGTTCCCTATACACAACTTGCTGACACCTGTCAGACAACCAGTCTCCAATCCAATGCACTAGTTTAACTATCAACTTATCATGCAGTAATCTGTCAAAGCCTTTGCAAAGTCTAAGTATACTACTCTATCCATCTCCCTTGTCTAATGCTGCTGTCACTTTATTGTAATAAGTAAGTAGATTACTAAAACATGACCTCCCTTTAGCAAATTCATGCTATGCATCGCAGATGATACCATAGTTTTTAATCCCTTTCTGGATCCTGATTCTCATCAGCCTCTCCAACACTTTAATCACAACATCAGATATGCAGATTGACCTATAATTTGATGCTTGAGTTCTGTCACCTCCTTTATAAAGCAGTACAATCTTGCTTTCCTTCTACTCCTTTGAAACTTGATTCAATGTACGACTCATATTAAACAACTATGTCAAGGCATATGTCAACTCCCTGGCACATTCCTTCAAAATACATGGTGATATATGATCAGGTCCCACAGCCTTATTAACATTAAGAGTGTTGAATTCTTCACTTACCTCTTATTCACTCATAGTCAGTCTCTCCTCATCATACACTGCTCTCAATCTCTCCATGCTGTCACATTCACAAGGATGAAAGACCTTTATGATCTGCTTATTAAATATCTCAACTATATTATATAAATCAAGTGGATATTAATGTGATGATGAAAAATTATATAAATCAAGTGGGTATTAAATCCAGCATTGTTTCAAAGGCGAATGCAAAAACTATAAAAGTTTCATACAAAATTTGACCAGAGAGCTTACAGGCTCTGTATTTCCGTAAGCTCTCTGGTCAAATTTTGTACGAAACTTTTATAGTTTCTGTATTCGGCTTTGAAATAATGCTGGATTTAATACCCACTTGATTTATATAATTTTTCATCACCAAATTGAAGCCTTTTGGTTCTTTATTTTTAGTAAATACTTTACACACCGACCGAGAGTTCGCTTATGAAAAATATACCTCTTTGACACTTCAAGTTCCTTAGTACTGAACGAGAGCTTTTGCTCTGTTAAGGTTTCTGCCTGGTCTCTAAGGAGAACCAATCAGTTTGAAACAGCTGTCAGGCCAATTAAACCTTATCAAAACAGACCAATAGGAGGTGAATATATGGATGCTTGGGCAAAGTGATCATGTCTCTTATAAGGTCCGGCTAGAACAACTTGTAAATGCTGGTGAGTGTATTCCTGTAAGCTCTCTGGTCAAATTTTGTATGAAACTTTTATAGTTTCTGTATTCGGATTTGAAATAATGCTGGATTTAATATCTACTTGATTTATATAATTTTGCATCGCCGAAATGAAGCCTTTTGGTCTTTATTTGAATAAATCTCAACAGCAATTATCCTTATACCATTTCCTCCAATCAGTGCCATCTTACCTTAATCATTCTTTTTTCTGATGGCTACATATTGAAAGAACTTGCTAGGATTTGTTTTGACTTCATTAGCTTCAATTTTTAAAGTAATTACTCCATATACTTGTTTTATTTATCCACACATCTATTTATATGCACAAGCCTCTAGTCGGAAATTAAATGATACTGGAAAAGCCACTTGCTTATTGACAGACAATAAAAAACTGCCTCTGCAAATGTAACTAGTTTGGACAAAATGATTTAAGCATTCACCTTGGCAATACTGAAAAAAACTTATAATATCCTCAACTGGATACAGCTGAAGAACAATTTCATTGCTAGGCAGATGAACTATTTCTTCTCTTAATGGCTGTATAGCTGCTAGTGTGTTCTTGCATACTTCCAGAGTGCTAATCCCCACCCCACACACACACATACACCTCAAAGACTTCCACCAGGATAACAAAAGGCAGTTGCACATTTCCTATTTTTGTAGGAGAGTAGGAACTTATCAACTTATTTAGCACAATTATTACACCACTCAACAAATGAAGCCAGGCATAGTCTTCCTTGAAAATGAAATTGCTTCCTTCACATCTTTGCCTTTTTCCCTCAAATTCTTCAGATGAACAAATATGTGCAACTGCTCTTGAACGTATTCCAAAAGAACCCACCATGAATGATTGATGTATTTTCATCTTCCAAACCGTACTCTTTCTATTGAGATGTTCCATAATGCTGAAAAATATATAGAGCCTCTGTGCTTACAAAACCATTGATTTCAAATGGAAATGTAAGTTCTGCAACTGGCTAACACCTTTTCCCTACATGGAGCTGAGTTGGAAAATAAGAATCATAGGTGTCTTTCTAACCCTCAACCTGAAGTGGAACAACTTTGGTACCAGGCAGGTACAAACAGCCATCATAAAATCCTTTCCAAATATAACTACTGCTGAAGGAATCAAGATTGCTACTGAATATTCTCATGAGCCCACTTTTCAGATTATGTTTTCTGAGATCTTTCTGCCACTTTTTCTTAAAAAAATACCACTTACCCTTACCACTACTTAAGAAGGTGAGGACACCCAACCTCACCTTCTGTATAAACATCCATATTTGCATCCAACTTCTCTGTGTACTTTCACCTGCCACTCAGCTTTCAATGGAATCTTTACTGGACCAGATACAAACATACAGTAGAAGTCATCTATGTGTAGCACAACATTTTGCCTACTCTAGCTAAGCTCCACAAATTCTAACTGAGAGAGTTGAATCTTTGGCCTATGTTCTATTTTATGTTTTCATAATGCTTTTTATATTTTTTATTTTTCTAATATGTATTTTATAAAGCTTAAATAGCATTTTGTTTCAGTTATTCAAATGCATATGTTTATCAATTTTAATAAAAACAAAAAATCTAAGATAAGATATGTAAGATAAGATAAGATAAATATGATAAGAAGCTCCACCACAGACAGCATATCTTTCCTTCTTGGAGTTGGCACAGTGGGGATGGTTCTCATATTCCAAGATTGCTAAGGACTGGGAGAAGCTGAACAGATAAGGCATTATCATATCTACACTTCAGATGACCATATCAGAAATCACATCTGAGGCAAACCTTCAGCAGAATGCCTATATGTTTCTTGTAATTCTGTAATGCCTCAGTTGCATTCAACTCTTCCTTCAACATATGTAAGGTATAAGGCATTACTAATCCAGCAGACAGAGAAAGCAGCTTCATGAAATCCTTTGTCATTTCAGCAAACACTCCTTAACTGGGATCTACCTTACCAGAGTCAGGCTGTTAAGCCTGGTGCCAATGTACAGGGGAGTGTAGCATAGTGCTCTCCCTACTCTTGCCATACCAGATAAATTTTATCCAGACTTATCAGAGAATTGCTTCTTCTGTGACTGAACGAGAAACATCTAGCACATTTCTTTAGAGCAGGGGTCTTCAACCTTTCAAACAGTGCAGGCTGCATTAAAATTTCAATGAAGCTTGCTGGCCACTAAGCTATACTGCGGTATTTAGAATTGTAAGATGCTTTCCATATTCACAAGGAATGCTGTGCATTGGATACTTTATATAAAATCCTATAAAAATAAACAAACTCAGCTTTAAGAGCATAGGTAAGAGTCAGGTTCATGATAAGTAAATACAATCAGTACTTGAAAAAGATAATTTAATGAAGAAAACATTCATTTTTTACAATGTCAATGGGAAACTTGACAATGTTTTTCCTTGACCAGCATGTCTATGTTGGCATCAATGTTGGAGGTTACTATGCGCAGAGTATTCTCGAGATGTTGGTCCGTAATCTGGGTTCTTGTCTTGGACTTCACATGCTTCATTCTGGAGAAGAACTGCTCACATAAGTATGTGCTTCCTAACAAAGCTCACATCATCAAAGCATGCTGGCAAAGATTAGGGAATGCATCCTCAGAAATGTAGTCTTTGTAAAATGTAAGCAAAGGCACATTGAATAATTTTTCTCTCAAGAAGAGTTGTTTTGGAGTTCAAGCAGCTCGATTTGTACTGAGCATGGCATTTCAACAGCATTGACACTGAATGGCATTGAAAATAAATCTAAAGAAGGTTGTTGGTTACGAAAATCACTAAATCTCTCTTCGAACTCACTTCGCAACATGGCTAATTTTGTAGCGTATTCATCAAACAGTTGGACTGAGCGAGAAGCTGAAAATGAGTTAAGTCTTTTTTTTGCGAGTTGTGTCTCCCAAAGTTTGAGCTTGGCTACAAAAGCTTTCATGTGATCAAACAGAGTGTGCACCAGTTGATCTTTGGATTGTAGCTGCGTATTTAGGTCATTCATATACAACGAGATGTCAGTCACAAAGGCAAAGTCTGTCATCCACTTTGGATCATTAAATTCCGCAATCGGATTCACCTTGGTTTGCATGAACTGCTGTATTTCGCTCCTTAAGTCAAAGACTCTTTTAAGAACCTTGCTCAACCAACGCACATCACTATAATAAACCACATCACCGTGATCCACTTCGCACTTTTAGGTCAAAAACTCTTGGAATTGATAATGATTCAATCCTTTTGCCCTAATAATGTTGACGACAGTCACAATAACTTTCATGACATTCTCAAATCTCATAGTTTTTGTGCACAAATTCTCCTGGTGGATTAAACAGTGGTAATGGACAAAATCTTTTCCTTCTAGTTCCGGTTCTTTCCTTAGCAGCACAACAAACCCTTCGTTCTTTCCCACCATAGCAGGGGCACTATCAGTTACCACACCCTCGAGGTTGGTTAAGCTGGGGTAAAAACGCTGGAGCGTTTTCTTGGCGACTTCAAGAATATCAGCGCCTTTTGTCATTCCCTTCATAGATACGAGAGCTATCAGTTCTTCTGTCACGTTGAATTGTTGATCAATGCTACGGACAAAGATAGCCAGTTGTGCTGTCCTTCACACCTATGCTCTCATCTAAAGCAAGTGAATATGACGTAAATTCGGACGACCGTTTTTTTAAAGTTCTTTCAATGTCATTGGCAAGTTCTTCGACACGTCGTGCTATACTTACCCCAGACAAACTCAGTTTTTTAAAGACCTCCTTATTATTTGGGCAGAGAATATCCCAGTAGCAATGAGACACTCTTTCACAAACTTACCATCCAAGAAGGCTTTTGATTTTTTAGCAATTTTTTCAGCTATTACATAACTCTTTGATGCACGCTTCACTCTCTTTCCTCTGCCTTTTAAATGTACCCTGCTTGCGTTTTAAATCAAATTGGAGATGGTTCACTTTGTCCACACGAAGCTGCCCTTGAAGGTGATCGAAATTGGACGCATGCTTTGTCTCATAGTGTCGTTTTATATTGTATTCTTTTGATACTGACACTAACTCACGACAAATTAAACACACTGGCTTATCGGCGATTGGCAACAAAAAAGTACAAATTGGTCCACTTTTCATTAAAACCCCAACAAGAATCACTTGATTTACGCTTTTTACTCGTAGACGCTGAACCCAAAAAATTATCCAAAATGGCTGTAACGGTTAGTTATTATCCACTGAATATGTCTCACACTAATGAAAAAAGTCTGGCAATATAAAACCACAATAGGCTATGGCTGACACGATGAATCTGCGTGCGCTTATACACAAATATCACACTGTTCACGACTGACTGACTGTGGATGAGATCCTCTTGTATTTATGTGAAAATATAAATACAAGATATAACGAAGTATCGAGAACCTTCTAGATATATCTGGAAGGCACTAGACAGCAGCACTCGAACGAATTACTGCTTCAGCCATCTACCTACGACGTTAGTACTAGTACTTAAGTACCCCTTGGTGTTGGTAGATGGCTGAAGAAGCATGTCTATTTAATATTTATTTTTTATAGGATTTAATGTCAAGTATCAAATGCACAGCATTCCTTGTGAATCTGAAAATCATCTTACAATTCTAAATACCACAGTATAGCATAGTGGCCCTCGGGCTTCATTGAAATTAATTTTTATTTAATTGCATTTTAATGTTAAGTAGTTGTTTTTTCAAAATGGCCGACGGGCCACAGGCAAAGAGCTGCGAGGGCCACAGGTGGCCCCAGGCCATGCATTGAAGATCCCTGCTTTAGAGTGATATATTCACTTTGTTATTAATGAGACAAAGTGATACATTCATCTCAGAATCTCTGCAACTGTTTGCACTCAGAAAATTTCAACCTTGTCTGTGCACAATTATACATTTTAAATGTTACCTTCATTACTGTGAAAGTAGTAATATACATCTTTTACAACTTTCACCTCCAGCATTCTAGAACAGACAGCATTACACCTTCACTGAGAGAGAGAGAGAGGTGACTGACCATCTGCTTGGAGCCTTCAAACAAAATGTGACTTATTCTATTAACATTGGAAGTAAAATAATCATCTCTTCTGAGCAGGGGCATCATTACAGTTTATTTTGGTAACTAGCACATTATGCTAAGAAAAATTTAAGAGTGTGGGAGTAAAAAATAGAATTTTTGTATATAAAATGGGCTAGAATAGAAAAATAAACAATGAACATAAATTTCTAATTAACTATTTTAGCTAGCAAAATGTACATAAGATTATTTTCATTTTAAAAATTTATATATATAAAAAAAAACTGTTGAAAGTTTTTTCACTTGGTTATAAATTAAATTAAAGATGCTAAGAAATTATACTCTTGTTTAATCCTTTATCAAGCATAAGAAAACAAGGTTTGCATGAAGTCATGTTGGAGGTTTAATGGAATATTTACAGCACTAGGAAAGGATTAAAAACTCATTTTAATGCTTCCAATATTTCGTCTGAGTGACTGAGATGAAATGTTGGAAGCATTAAAATTAGTTTTTACTTATTTCCTAGTGCTGTAAATATTCTATTAAACCTCCAACATGATATCCTCCCATTCGACTTAAACACGGTTTGTGTGAAGTATCTTCATGACTAGGCTACTCGTATATAGAGGCTGACAACTTCATGCATGGATAAAGGATTAAACAAGAATATAATTTCTTGGCATCTTTAATTTAATAAAAAAAAAAAAAAAAAACATATTGCACCCTCACAGCACATTTGGAAGAATGATGGAACATGTGCTCTTTGATTTGATACAACCTGGGTTCAATTCTTGTCATCACTAGAGAAATCTTTATGTGGACATTTTCAAGTTAAGGTGAGTTAGCCGGTCTGATATGGTGGCAGCAGGCCTCACCTCTTGCAGAACAGGCACAGTCATGGAACACAAACAAGCTGGATTCTGGCTGTTGTGCTGGGATACAACAGTCAATACTCCAGTTTGTTTATTGTGCATGTGTTGGGGGGGGGATAGTATTAGCTTGGCTTCTAGACATTTAATCAGACCTTTCTTTGGGCACTTGTAGGCAACCTTCTGGGAAGGAGGTCTAATAATTATAGTTTTCCACACATTGAGAAGCTTTACACATTTTACACATTTACTGAAGATGGTTTAAACTTGAATCACATCCTATATTTTGAAAGAATCCTAAGCATTAACTTGCATATATACACAAAACTGGACTTGCATCAATTTAAGGGTTACTGTATTCATTTGTAATATACGAGAGAGGGAGACATGTTAAAATGCTAAATTTACTAATTTATATTTATATATAACATAATAGAACAGTATTTGAGAAACTCTGAATATTTTACTGTTCCTTTTTTCAGCCTGGAGATCGTATTGTTTATGTTGCTGGAGCTTTTGATCTGTTTCGTATCCTTTAAGCAGTTAACATAAAATCTAACTCCTAAAAAGAAAATGGCCATAATTCTATTGTGTGCTTCTTGAAAGTACTCTCTGAATAGCAGTTGTTTTAAAAATTTCTCAGTTAAAAAGCTTTACCAAGAAAGCATATTTTTAAAACATGCAGTTAAACATTCTTTTCCTTTAATTTTATATGCTTAAAAACAGACAATTCTCATTAGTTTCATTTGATATATGTGTAAGCCCACAACCCAGCAAAATTGGCATAGCTTATCAAGACATTATTGGGTATCTGCTTAGAGTAGTTTGGCCCATTGGATTATATATATATATATAATGAAAGTGCTGTTAAAAAAGAGTAATAAAAATAGACACAAAGTACTCTATTGGTATTATGACATTTTGCCTGAAAAAAAAGTATATAAAGATTCAACAAATACTAGTACAATTAAGCAAATGAATTAATATATTTTAAAAAAATTCTTTCTTCCTATGTGTTCTGGAATATATTCAGTTCCATATGAATGATTTTTTGCAACTATTTCCAGTAAATAAATGTAATTAAAAATAAATAAATAAAAAGAAAAAAAGAACATAGAAATCATGCTTTGATAGCAAAAGAGATGCATTTATAAACTAAATGAGAGAAAATACAAATTGAAAAGTCCCAAAAACTGAAATGAAATTATATTCGTTCGGTATGAAAAATGCTTTTGAAAATTATATAAATATTCACGATGTTGTGCATGTTTATTACATAAACCTTATTCTTTTAGGTATATATGCACTTGCTAGCATTGTCAGTTTTTTTTTTTTTAATGTCATAAAAGATTTAGATTCATATCAAAATCTTTACATCAATAATGTAAATAAATAATGAAAGAGAACAGTAGGCAACATATCCTCCCCCCCCCCACACACACACAAAGTAACACCCAACTGAAAATCATATTTCATTCCTCTCTAAATAAACATATTTTCTTTTACAGCTAGCTAAAAGGCATAACCACATTTCCAGTGTGACATAACTCACATCACTGGTTGTTTTTTTTTCAAAGGATGAGAACATAATTTATACACAAAAAGTAGCATCATTAAAATTTGTTGATGTTCCATTTTCATTTATAAATCAAAATCTGATTTGACTTTGAATATTATTACATTTAACATAAAAAGCATAAACAAAATAAAAAAAATATATTTCACATTGGTCTTTGTGGCTTTAAACTTATTGCAGTATAGTTTAACTGGAACATTTCTAATATAGGGATGGAAATTAATAAAAAAAAAAAATCATGTTAAAAATGAGTTGAAATTATCAATTTACCCTTAAACAATGTTCATACACAAAACTAATGAATTGCAACTGATATCGGGAACATCACACCTCTAGTACTAAATGTAGAATAGGCAGCTCTGAAATTTGTAATTTGGTTAACCGAGGTTTGATAATAGAATTCGTTGCAGTTCGAATTGAAGTAGTATATGATGTTAAATTGTATGCTGTATGCAATTGTTTAAGGGTAAATTGATAATTTCAACTCATTTTTTTAACATGTTTTTTTAATTAATTTCCATCTCTATATTAGAAATGTTCCAGTTAAACTATACTGCAATAAGTTTAAAGTATGTTCTATGCCGGCCTGGCTGGCCAAGTGGTTAGCATTTCTGCTCTCCAGCCAAAAGGCTGCAGGTTCGAATCCCGCCGTAGGCATGGATGTTTGTGATTGTCTGTAAAAATACTAGTGGTGGTGGACAGTAGATGGCATTGGGGTAGATGATGAGGTTAAGTGGTGGAGACGAAGAGTTGTAGGTGCCCTCCCTCGATGAGTCTTTGGACTCCCTGGAGGTGTGAAATAATAATAATAATAATAATAAAAAAATATATCTCCAGTGTTATTTATCATCTATGTAGACAGCATTATTAATTAAGGAAATTTATATTAAACTTGCTGTTTAAATGGGGGATCTTAAGCATAGTTCTTTACTTTATGCAGATGATGTTATCCTCTTAAATAAATCTGCTACAAGACTTAGAGGATCTGTACTAAAATTAAATATTTGCTTTTACAAATTTGGTGTGAAAATCATCAATAAAATTCAAACTGAAAATAAGAACCTTTACTGCATTCTTAATGTTAAACTTGTAGAACAGGTAAAATATTTCAGCTATTTATGCATGATAGTGAAGATAATCTGTTACTTATTCCCATGTTTAATTTAGCAAGGTAAGGTTGGTATGGGAGGAAAATAGTTGAATAAATTTATATGAAACAAGAGAAATCAGCCAATAAACAATTACACCATGCATTATTTATCAAGTTTTATTTCAACTCTCTGTAAAATAAAATGATCAATGAGATGAGATGTTCTAAAATGAAACAAAGAAAAAAGTATAAATTATGCAAAGAAAATAATACATTTTGAATACATCTGAAAATTCACTTATCTCTGATAACTGGGTTTCTGAAGCCGTTTTGGGTAGATAGTGTAATGCAGATGGTGGCTTGTGTCATGTTGCATAAGGTAGCATGGTCTCCCATAATAAATTCTCAGACTCCATGGAAGTGTCATATAATAATAGCAGTAAAGTTGTTACTGAAAACTGACCTACATAATTGGTAGTGTCTATAAAATTATATCTGCATGAAAACTGTTAAGTATCCTTTGTTCTTCCACTTTTCTCTAAGTTTATGAAAAGCACAAACTTCAAACAATCAATGTGAGCTAGAGGTTCTCAAACTCTAGCTCACATTGTACTGATAGGTTCTGCAGTCTTTCATATGTGGGAGTAATCTTTTTTTGAAAAAAGTAATAAAATACAAAAATAAAAGTGTGAACTCATGGTTCTTTTTGTTTGTTTGTTTTTTTAATTTAAAATTATATTATTTGTTATCACTTCATGACTTTTAATTACTTAACATAATTGTAATCTGTTTTGAATTCTTGATTTTGTTTCCTTGATAAAAAAAAAATTAGATGTGGGCCATTTGGATTTTCTTGAGAAAGCCAAAAACGAAGGTGACTACCTCATTGTAGGCCTCCACACGGATCCTGTAAGTCACTTTTAAAAAAAAAAAAATTATTTTCTTTATATGGAATTAATAACATGAGATGAAAAAGATTTTAAAAAAAGTTGTTGTTACAATTAAATTTTGCTGCACTACAATCTCACTATCATGGCGTGCTTCAAGCGTTTTTACTGTTCCTATTGCAGGAAGTCTATATTAAATATTATTTATATTGAAAGTTTTTTTCACTTGATTATACTATAAATTAAACATGCCAAGAAATTATATTCTTGGTTTCATCCTTTATCCAAGTGTAAGCAAACAAAATTTGCATGTAAAGTCACTTCATGACTAGGCTACTTGAATATAGAGGCTAATGACTTCACATCACTTGCCTATTCCATAATGCAAAGCACATATCCTTATGGACATGTATAATACTATGCATTATGGGAAGGGTCCCTACCCAGACCGGGTTCGGCCTTTATTGTTAGGCCATCAGTGTGAACCAGATCTAAAAGTGATACCAAGGCTGAAGTAATGCAGAAGTCATATTTCCATATACAAGTAGTCAAAAGGTGTTGCACCTTATTACTAAAATACTATAGAGCCTCTGTAGCTCAGTTGGTATAGGCGAAGTCCTTTGGTCGGATAGACCTGGGTTCGATTCCTGTCCATGATCTGAAGAACCTTTATTTGGTCTTTTTCAACTAAAGGTGAGTTAGCTGGTCTCATGCAGAGGTAGAGGGTTTTTTCACCCCGGAACTGTTTTTTCGTCCTCAGAACAGGCAAACCAGCCTGTGAACACATGGATTTACAGTCATAAAATACATACTTAATCCCTCATTTGGAAGGCTCAACCAGTCCTAAGGAATGGTGGAAGAAAGGGGGAACCCCACATGAATAATAATACTAAAATACTCTGGATTAACGATACTATCTCTAATCATTATCCAGTAATGATTAGAGATATTGAAAGTTTTTTTTCTTGGCATCTTTATGGTATAACCAAGTGAAATAACTTTCAACATTTATCTCTAATCGAGAGTATTTTAGTAATAAGATGTGATGCCTTTTTGATTACTTGTATATGGAAATATGACGTTTGCATTACTTCAACTTTGGTATCACTTCTGGGTCTGGCTCCCACTGATGAGACCCCAATAGAGGTCAAAACCGGCCTGGGTAGTGTCCCTTCCAATAATGTTTAGCATTATACATGTCCATAAAGATATGTGCTTTGCATTATGGGATACTAAAGCAAGTGATGTGAAGTCATTAGCCTCTATATACAAGTAGCCCAGTCATGAAGTGACTTCACATGCAAACTTTTTTGCTTACGCTTGGATAAAGGATTAAACCAAGAATATAATTTGTTGCCATCTTTAATTTAAATAATACTCATATAGTACTTTGAACTCACTCACTGATGATGCACACTGACACTGGCAACATCTATTTCACTTCATGCCAGCCTGTTTGGCCGAGTGGTTAGCATGCCTGCTATCTAACCATCTGGATGTGGGTGTGAATCCTGCCATGGGCATGGACGCATATGATTGTTTTTAAGTGTAAGACAAATTTCATTACCCAATGTGAGACCATCACCCCATTTATTAGAGGCCTGTGAAGTGCTGAAATTTTTTGAATGGCTTGAAGTTGAAGGTTGATTGCTGCATAATTTCATGTAGAAATGAGTAAGAAATGGTTTCTTAGATCATGCCAGCTGGAAGTGCCACTGAGATAAATAAGGCCTCTGCTGTTTTTATTAGGGAACTAGGGTGAACAGTGAAAATTTAGCTATTGGAATAAACTCAAACTCGCCATCAGCAAAATTGAGAGTAGGCACAATAAATTATTATTACTATTAAGAGACACCTCGAAGGAGTCAGGAACCCATCAAGAGAGGTCATACTGTTCACACCAGCTGTCATACCTGTTCTTGAATTCATTTATGCTACTTGCACACACACACACACCATCCAACGTGAATCTATTCCACTCATGCACTACTCTTTGAGAGAAAAATCTAGCCCTAACCCCTTCCCCCCCCTTCTTGACAGCATTCATTCTCAACTTCCATGGATGCCCTCGTGTCCTTTCTCCACCTCCCATAAAATGAAAAATTCCATCTACTTAAATTCTGTATAATCCTTTCAAAAGTTTTAAGTCTCAATCATATAACCCCCCTCTTTCTCCTGTTTGCTAGTGTCTGCAGCCTACAAATTCTCAATATATCTTCATAATCTGTATTCTACAATCCTGATATCATTTTTGACTTGCACTCTCTCTCCATTGTATGAGAATCACCATGGAAAACCAGGAGATCAAACCTTCTTGCAACAGTCCAAGTGAGGTCTTATCAAGGCCTTGTAAAGCAGCAAAATGACTTCCTTATCTTTACATGTCAAGATTCATTTCATCATTGCAATTATTCTTTGAGTTGTGTTTACAATTTTTACTATATGATCCTTGAACTTCAACTTCCTGTCTGCTAAAACTCCAAGATCCCTAGCCTCATCAGTTTCTTCAAGCATAATCCCACCAATATAATATGAGATTGGATATTTAATTACACCAAAGAGCATGATTTTACATTCTTTCAACCCATTTCTGAATGCAAGCCCTTACCAACTTTTCCAAAATCTTCACCACCACTCCTGAGATACTGATTGATCGATAGTTGGATACATCAGTCTTTGGACTACCCTTGTATAATAGAATTACCATACAGTCTTTCCACTCCTATGGAATTTTCCCTGTTCTGTGACTCAAATCATATTGCCTGATCAGGGGAATACCCAGTTCAGCTGAACACTCTTTTATCTTCCATGCCGATATCCCATCAGTTCTTATTGCAGAATTCTTATTCAGTTTGTGCAATAGCTCTAGTACTCCCTCCTCATCCACATTAGTTTCCTCATAAGGTGAAGAGGTAGCAGTGAGTTTAATTTTGCACATACCAGGTTGATAGCTTTCAGCAAAATGGCTGCTCATTAGTTGAATAATCACTTCTGCACCCACATACTATCTGCATTCAGTAGAGTTATTCTTTCAAATTTATTATTTCATTTACTTGCAGCATAATGATAGAATTCTTTTGGGTTTGGGTTGTCTGTAACTTGCAGAGCCAGTTTCTTTTCATACTCTTTACTTAGCTTTCCGTACAACACTTGTGACTCTTCTAGCCTGCTGCTTATAATTTTCACAACAAACATCATCCTTATGCTCACGGTATTCCTTCCACATCATCTTTCTTATGAATCTCTTGCTTAATAAGATTACACATCTATTTGATTCCTATTCTATTTATTCTTTGAACTCTTGGAACACATTTTGATATTGCATCATTGAAGTATTTTTTAAATGCTTCCCATATACTGTCGATATTCTTCCCATCCAGCAGCCAATACCATATCGATGAATTCATTATATTCCTTGGTTGGTCATAATTTCCTGCTTTGTAATTCAGCATGTAACCTTTTTTGAATGGAACATTCATAAACTTAGTCACTTCCAAAGTGAGTACTGCATGATCACTATCACTAACTGGAGGCAGAATAGTTATGTCATTAATGAAGACGTAACTATAGTCAGATCTAACACTCTTTGACATCGAGTTCTTTCTGTCACATGCTGTTTGAGGAAGTTGTCTCCCAATAGCTCAATCAATTCAGTTTCATTCTTTTCATATGATTTCATAGCTGCCCAACAATGTTCAGATAATTAAAGTCCCCCATTATGATTACTCTTATTTATTTGTTGATGATGCATTTCTTCATCAATAACAACCAATCCATCAGGTTGAAAAATCACTCCGCTGCGTATTTAATCTTGTTAGACTTCACCTCACACCAGATGGCTTCAAATTCACTGCCATATGAAAAATTTCATATTACTAGTATTGCAGTCCTAGGTCTCAACTCTAACTGGATTCAAAACATGTGATATCATTAGCAGCACCCCCCTCCTCTCCTATCCTGTCTATCCTTATTAAAATTACTGTACTCTTTGCACATGATACCAGTTAGTATGCCTGCTTCTGATAGCCAAATCTCACTAATGCCTACAATATGAAGTCCCAATATATTAACCAAGGCAACAAACTGTACGCTTTTGTTTCTGATACTCCTAGCATTTGTGTACGACATAATAAATTACCTTCATTCTGTTTTGCATATGCTTGTCTGTGTTCTGCATGACACAGTTCGACAACTTGCAGACATCATTACACATATTTGATAGGTCTGAACACAGAATTGTTTTTTCTTCATAATAATAACAACAACCATTCCCATCATTTACACAGTTACCTAATATTGTTGCTCTTACAAATAGATCCTTGTGATTCCTCCCACGAGAATTCAGTTACCCTGAATTCTGGTGGAAGGAATTCAAGGAAATCTGTGTTTTAGGTCTTATATCAGTTAATAATTTTTCAAGACTCCTGATGCCAAATGCATTCAAGTGTAGGCCATTCTTCTTATACAAATCCAATCTTCCCTCAAACTCACTCCACATATCCATTCTTTCTACACAGCCTATGCATCAAATCATTTGCTATCATAAAACTTCTTAATTCATTTTTATCATATCGAGGTAATATACTTACTATTTTCACTTTCTCACTCTTCAAATGTAAGAATTATCAACAGAATAGAAGTAGAACTGGCAGAAGAAAGTACTATGCTGACATATTGATATTACTAAAAAGATAGAAATGAGTGAAATTCTTCTAAATAGCAACTACAAAGATGTTATATTCAGGCAATAATGAACAGGGAAAGAAAGGAGCAGCTATACTATTCAACGTTAAACATAAAGATGCTATTCTTGAATAGCAGACAATTTCGGTAGAGTGATGTTTACAAATATGAAAATGGGCAGGTGGAAAAGGAGACTAATTTGTGCCTGTGGTCTCACAGAAGGTTCTACTAAGAAAGAAGTGGAGGGGTTTTTCGAGTCATAGAGGAAGGCTTTTGACATGAGTCAACATGTCAGATGCCTTCTAACATGTCTGTATTATTGTTGATACTGATGTCTTTCATCTGGTTCAGGACACAAGAGTATATGGAGGATTTGAAATTGTAAGTGACCACCATTTGGTATTGAGCAGGATAAAATTGAATTTCATATGAAAACAAAAATGTTTATTGATATTGATAAGGAAGTTTTAAAACAAATCAGTTGACCAGCTTTCAGAAGTGAACTGTAGACTCAAATGCACAAACATTATTCAAGAAAAAATGAAAGAGATTGAAAACAAAAACCAAACCCTCAAGAAAACATTGATTGATTCAACCAGAGAGGCATATGGTGAGGTTGCTTGCAAGGATAAAAAAACTCTGTGGTGGACTCAGGAAGAAAATGTATCAAAAGTTTTTGGCAGGTAAGTCATGATCTTAGAGAATACAGAGAATAATGTAAGAAGGTGAAGCATTGTGTAAAACTAGCTAAAAAATGTTGTGGAAAGACTTAGATAAAGAACATAGAAAATATATATCAGGAAGGTGGCAAAATATTCTGGAGGCTATTGGAAAAATTTTAGAAATGGAAGAAAGAATACTGTAAAAGGAATCAGATGATGATGATGTGAAGCCTGAAGATATTCTAGATGTCTAGCATAATTATCTTGAAAGATTGCCAAATGAAACAAGCAGTGACAGAATGGTAGTAGAAAACACTCAGCAGGAATGCATAACAGTACTTGAATTAGAAAAAGCCATTAAGAACTTGAAATGTGGGAAGACAGCTGGAGTTGATGATATTCAACCAAAAGTGCTCAAAAATGAGGGTATAAAAGTTTTCAGTGGCAACACTGTATAATTCAGAAGGCCTGATCAGAGGGTCAAATTCCAGATAATTGGAGGAAAACTCTTATAGCCATCTATAAAAAGGGAACTAAAACTGAATATGGGAATTACAGAAGAATTTCCCTACCGATTGTTCTTTATTATGCAAGTATACTTGAGAAATAGTGTTTAAGGGAAGCTTGGGGAAGAACAGTTTGATTCATGCTACATCGAGGTTGTCAGGATCAGCTTTTCACCTTAAGACAAATACTTCAGAACACTACAGTTATATGGTGTAAATGGGAAAATATATCAAGCAATACTTAGTCTATATTTGAGTTTTGAGTCAGCATTTGGAATTGAATTAAATACAAGAAGATGGTTTGATACAAAATCAAATGTGAGACAAGGGTGTACATTATTTCCACTGTTATTCTTCATCTGTATGGATTACATTATGAAGGAAAGTGGTATTAAACCTGATATCAAAATTGGATATGTTAATCTTAGCTTTTTACTTTATGCAAATGATGTTATACTTCTGAATAAATCTGAATAAATCCAGTACAAGTTTGCAGGATTCTCTGACTAAATTGAATAACAGCTATAATAAATTCAGTATGAAAATCATCAGTAAAAAGACAGACAATGAAAATAAGCAAGAAACATTGAAAACATCAACTGCATCCTAAATGGAAAAGTATAGAACATGTAAAATATTTCAGCTACTTAAAGCACGGTTTTTAGTAAAGACAGCAAATACGAGATTCGGCAACACAATTGGCAAAGTTGGTATTGGTAGGAACTCAGCTGAATAAATTTTTATGTAATAAACGAGAAATTAGTCAAAACACTAAACATGCTGTATACAAAATAGTGTTGAAACCAATTTTAACTTATGGATCTGAGATCTGGGATAGAAATAAAACACTTGATTGGATACTGGAGATCACAGATATAAGAGTTCTGAAAAAGAGTATGTGGGTGAACAGATGAGTGGCAGTATTGTTAGCAGAGTTAATCTCAGGTGGCATGGTCACTTAAATGGAATATGAGAGGAAATGTTAGGCAAATAAGTGTTCTTTGCTAGGATGGCAGGAAAAAGATCTAGAGGAAGACCAAGGTGGATTGATACCTTGAAACGAGAGAGAGAGAAATATAAGATTTGATAATAACAGAGACTTGACTGATAAAAGATTAATTTGAGGAAAATTGTCAATTGGTATTTAAGTTTGGATGTTAGTAAAGGTAGAAATATGTAATGAGAGAAGGTATGTAAGAATCGCTGCAAGAAAAGAAAAGTTGAAAATAAAGATTGTGAGTGTGCTGCCACACTGATTTGAAAGAAGGGCCATGATTGCTAATGAATCGATGAGAAGATTGTGTAGGAGGAATGGCGTGCAGTTTATAGATGCATAGAGTGAATTTGGTGTGCAAAAGGATTTGTATATGTGTGATCACCTGCATTTGAAGATTTTTGGAGTTGGATGTTTAGAGAAAGTGTTGTTCAGTGACAAAATGGAAATGCAAAATCAGGGAAACTGGAGGATCATGCAAATACAAATACCGTTTCACAAGTTTTGAATCTAAATGATTTGATAATTACATCACACAATCATAATTGTTGGTCTAATGGGATGTTAAAGTGCATGGATACAAATGCCAGAAGCATCAGAAATAAAGCAGAGGAGTTTTTGGCATTGATCACTTTGATTTGGCCAATAATTATCAACATCAACAAAACTTGGTTGATAGATGATGATATAATTACAGGAATGGAATATAAGGAATATTTAGATTTTGGAGAGATTAGAGGGAATAGGACAGGAGGAGAGGTTTTGCTGATAATAACTGAAAACCTTCAACCAATATAAAAAGGGAAATAAAACTGAATGTGAGAATTACAGAGGTATTTCCCTACTGAGTGTTCCTGGCAAGATCTATGCAAGTATACTTGAGAAACGGTTGAGAAGAATTGTGGAAGAAAAGCTTGGTGAAGAACAAGCTGGATTCAGGCCAAATAGAGGCTGTCAGGATCAGATCTTCACTTTATGACAAATAGTCGAGAAAACATGGGAACATAACAAAGATCTGTATTTAAGTTTTGTCAATTTGGAAAAGGCATATGACAAGGTGCCAAGAGAGAAGCTATTCAATATGCTACAGTTATATGGTGTCAATGGGACATTATATCAAGCAATACGTAATCTTTATTTGAGTTGTAAGTCAGCAGTTAGAATTGAAGGAAGTACAGGAAGATGGTTTAATGTTAAATCTGGTGTGAGACAAGGATGTACATTATCTCCTCTGTTATTCATTATCTATATGGATCACATTATGAAAGAAAGTGGTATTAAACCTGATATCAAAATTGGAGATGTTAATGTCAGCTCTTTGCTTTATGTGGATGATGTTATACTTCTAAATAAATCTGCTACAAGTCTGCAAGATTCTCTGACTAAATTCAATTGCTGTTGTAATAGATATGGTATGAAGGTCAGCAATAAAAAGACAAAGGCAATGAAAATAGGCAGAATCATTGAAAATGTCAACTGTGTTGTGAATGGAGAACCTGTGGAACAAGTGAAACATTTCAGCTACTTAGGCACAATTTTTAGTGAAGATGGTAAATTAAATATAGAAATAGACAACAGAATCAGCAAAGCTGGTATGGTGGGAAGTCAATTGAATAAATTCATATGGAATAAGAGAGAAATTAGTCAGAACACTAAATTAGCTGTATACAAGACAGTGTTCAAACCAGTTTTAACTTATGGATCTGAGAGCTGGGTCAGAAGTAAAACACTTGACCAAAGACTAGAGACCGCAGATATGAGAGTCCTGAGAAAGATTAGAGGCGTGAACAGATGGCATTAATGGCAATATCATATTAAAAACGAGGATATTAGGAAAGAACTTGACATTGTCAGCATCCAGGAATGCGTTAGCAGAGCTAATCTCAGGTGGTATGGTCACTTAAACAGAATGGGCGAAATAGCAAAACAAGTGTTCTCTGCCAGGTTGGCAACAAAACGACCCAGAGGAAGACTAAGATATAGGTGGATTGATACGGTACAAAGTGCCTTAGATGATAGAAATATAAGATCTGATAATGTTGAAGCCTTGACAAGTAACAGACTGATTTGGAGGAAAATTGTAGATAGGAAGTTAGTAATGATGTAATTTTTTTCATGTAGTACTATCATATCCTGTACACCCCCTTGAGGGTACATGGCAGGAATTTGATGATGATGATGAACTTCAACCAACATAAACAGAAGTTAAGGAAGCTTTTAGATTCATTTGAGGAAGATGGTTCATTCGAGGCTGTCTGGTGTTAGATGGAAACTAACAATACACAATCTATTATTAGTTGTTGCTGTGGATGGGGGTGAGAGCACAATGGAATTTATACGGTTTCTAAGGGATACGCATCCAAAATGTGATGGAAGCAGCAAGGGGTATGAAAGTGCTGGATCTGTTAATGGCATCAGAAGAAATGTCCATAACCAATGTAGCCCTGCCTTCAGTCAGAGAAAGTAACCGTTTGGAATTCTTAGTCACAAAACTACAAAGTGTAACTATAAAGATGGTAATTATGACATAAACTTGGAGGGCAAGTTGAACCAGTACCATGAAAAGAAACTACAAGAAAAGAATGTCAGCATTGTATGGGAAGTGGTCTGGGATTGTGCAAGGGAAGCATTATTAGACTGTGCATACTCTCGGGAGCATAAACCAATTTGGTGTTAAATGGAGAGAATATAGACAAAAAGGTAATTAACATGCTCTTGAGCAATACAAAGTAGGTGAGAAGGATGACTACTATGGTAAAGAGGGTTAAATCAGATTATGAGAAGAAATTAGTTAAGCTAGTCAAAGAAAATCCTTAAGAGTTTTCTTTTTTCCCATTATGTAGCGAGTAAGAGGAAGCTTGATCATAGAATGATAACTTTAATCAATGCTGATGGTGGTAAAGTGACAGAAACAGAAGAAATAGTGAGTTACTAAGGGATTGTTTTGCAAGGGGTATCATCCAGGTTGAGAAATAAAACTGAGCATTACAAACAAATTTCTGTACTGAGGGTTCCAGGTAAGATTTTTGCAAGCATATTTGAGACTAAGGAAAATTGTAGAAGAGAAACTTGGTGAAGAATAAACTTAGTTCAGTCCAAATAGGGTTTATATTTTGACTTTAAGATAGACATTTGAGAAATCATGGGAATATAGCAGAAGTCTGAATATCAATTTTGTATATGTGGAAGAGGCTTATGATAAGTTGCCAAGAGAAAAGCTGTTCAAAATGCTTCAATTATATGTTATAAATGGCACATTATGCAGAGCAATACATATTTATATATTTAATCTGTAAGTCAGTAGTTAGATTTGAAGGAGGTACAGGAAAATGATTTGATGTGAAATGAGGTATAAGTTAAGGATTCATTCTATCTTTCTGTCTTCACTCCTGTTTGCCATCTATATGAATCACATTATGTAAGAAAGTGGCATTAAAACTGACATCAAAATTGGAGATGTTATTCTCAGCTGTTTACTTTATATCGTCTGCATTAAGGAAATAGCTGATTAACAGAAAAACATCTTCATCCTGAATGAAGAAAACCAAAGCTATAAAACAAATAAGAACAGAGATTACAGAAATGAGAGTTCAGGGAAAAATTAGCAAAATAAACAGATGGCAGAATCATATTGAAAATGAAGATATCAGAGAGGAGCTTGACCTTAGCATTTAGAAACAGAATGGGAGAGAAAAGATTAGCAAAACAGGTGCTTGATGCAGGATGGTAGGAAAAAAAACCACAAGAAGACCAAGATCTAGGTGGATTGATGCAGTTAAAAGTTCCATAGAAGACTGAAATATAAAATCTGATGATGTTGGAAGTCCTGATAGATAACATGCTAATTTGGAGAAGAATTATGGATAGGAAGTCATTAAGAATATAAACATATAAACCAAACATATTATATAAACATAAAACATAGTATCCTATATACCTCTTGAGGGTACATATCAGAAATCATTCACAAACTGGGGACACAGTTTTTTCCACACACCATTCAAATTTGTCTACTTCACTTCATCCCAAGCATGCTCAATGTATGGCATTATGAATGCTATACGATTTCCAAAAGTCTTTGAGGGTTAAGTTCCTGTCTTTTTCAGTTGCCCTGAAAGCCATAGCAAATGTCCTGTGGAGGTAGTAGGCCTTAAAGGAAGCAATAACACCCTGGTCCATAGGCTGCAAAAGGGCTGTGGTGTTTGGTGGAAGATAAACCACCTTAACATTAGGGTGAAAGTCATCCAAGTGGGCAGAGTGACCAGGGGCATTGTTTTGCACTAACAATGCGTTAAAGGGCAGACTCTTGGCTGTACAGTACCTCTGAACTTCTGGCACAAAATGGTTGGTAAACCAGTCCTCGAAGATTTGAAGTGTCACCCATGCCTCCTTGAAAATCCAAGGGCACTAAAGGGCATTCGGAAGGGTCAACTGCCTGTCATCTGGAGGGCTTCAGTTTTAAGTCACCAGCATCATTAGCCCCAAGAAGCAAAGTCAGTCTCTCCTTACCAGCTTTATGGCCTGGTGCTGCCTTCTCCTTGTTGGCTATATAAGTACGATTAGGCATACGTTTCCAAAATAGGCCTGTCTCATCCACATTAAACACTTGTTGAGCACTGTAGCCCCCCCCCCCCTTATTATCTCAGCCAACCCCTCAGGAAACTCACCAGTTGCTTTATCATCACACCACTAGCAGCTTCACCTTGCACCTTAAGGTTATGTAAATTGCCCCGAGCCATAAACCAACTTTTACTAACATTAAACTCTTCACCTGCACTCGTTTACCCCCTTTCACTTTTCAGTGCCTCAAACAATCTTTTCGCCTTTTCTTGAATTAACATGAGGCTGATTGGGATACGCCGTTGATGCTGGTCTTCCAGCCAAAGAACAAGAAGCCTTTCCAATCATGAGCCTACTATGTTTTTTCGTAATCACAGTCAATTTCATTGGTGCCAATCCTTTCATGTGTTCAAGGATGCGAACTTTATCCTTGATAATAGTCCCGACTGTGGTACGACTTAAGTTCAACGCGCGGCCGATGTTCGTTGGCGTTTCTCCCTTTTTTGCCCTTTTAATAATGTCTAATTTCACTTCTAATGTAATGGCTTTCCTTTTCTTTGACACACTGCCATCGGAAGAGTCTGCCTTACGTTTGAGAGCTACATTGAAGGGTAAAAAGTCACAAAAAAACAAATACAAAAGTGAGAGAGTGGATGTAAACAAAGCACACGGTACCCAAAGGTATGTTGGGACCCAAGTGACACCACCTCTCCCAAACAAATGGCGTGTAACGGCATATTCTTCCACCGCACTCACAAACAACTTCGCCTGCGACATTTGAATTTTACGTCGCACGTCTTCAAGTCAAAATTTATTTTTTAAATTATTTATGGGATTACTGCCATAAAGTCGAAACAACTCATGTTGGGGACGACGTAGGTCGAGGACCCCCTGTATACCTTATGATCTGGTCTCATTTTTAATCTAATAGCATCCAATAGCCTCTTTTAAAGTCTACTTGACCATCTCTTTTTGGTTAGTTGGTTTTATTAATTGTTTAGGATATTGGGTGTTGGTTATTCAGTTTGTTTTCTATTCGATTTTGTTTTGTCTAAAAATAAAATCAATATTGCCTTGATTTTATTTTTAGTTCTTTTAAAACATCTTTGATTTTCTGCCTAATATATATTTTGCAGATCTCATGAATGTATTGTTTTTATTCCTTGTTTATCTTGTTTATTTATTGTCCAGATTATGCTGCCATATAATGTAATTACTGCTAAATAGTCGTGAGCTATGGAAATTTTAACAAAGGGTTCGCATCATCGAGCAAAAAAAAAAAACAAAAAAGGCCTAACTTAGCCCTTATAATACTTATATTGCGACTTTATAGAGCTTCTGACAGATATGATAATTCCTGTAGGAAATCAATCATTAATGCTAGATCTTTTAAAAATTCCAAATTGAGAAGTCGGTTTAAAAAGCCCTCATATTTATCGTTTGATGCAAAATGCTTGCATAAAGCTGGTAATTTCTCCACAATGCAAGAGCTGTTCGTAAACTGCAAGCTGCCCATCGTGGTCCAAACACACAGCCGATCTTTAAAATTTCAATACCAAGGTATTTTTTTCAATCGTATTTAATTCTCGTTGATCTCTTGGTGATTGATGATAAAAAGCATATAATATATTAATAAATATTTCAAAATGATTTATTTCTTTAATGTTATTTATCGAAGCGTCTAATGCTAAGTGTAAATGATGAGCGCAATGCCAAATCACAATGTTGGGAAATTTTTGTAGAAGTTTGATTGCAACACCTGATTTGTTTCCTAACATTACACTAGCTCCATCAGAACAAAATGCAATGAAATTATTTTTTATATAGTTATCAGAAAATCCATATGAATTTAAAAGTAGCATGTATACATTCCACGGTGGTATTTTCTAGTTCTATAAGATTATTAAACAAGACCAAGGGGCTCGCAAATTTGAGAAAAATTTAACAAAGGACTTGCCACTTATAGCTCACCACTGCTGCTAAAGTATTGTATATTTTTAATTGTGTTTCTTTCTGTACAAGATTCAGATTGACAGTTCTGGTTATTAGGCTGTAACCTATTAAAATATTTGAAGTTTTTAATTTGGAACTTCCTCCACTTAGGCATGAGTTTGCAAGAGCAGTTGAACATCTTGACAACAATAAGTTCCTGGGCACAGATGGAATTCCAGTAGAGTTAATTAAGGCCACGGGGGATGGAATGATAAGAGTGTTTCATAGATTGATTACAAGGATGTGGGAGGCAAGATCATGGTCTAGAGACTGGAAGAAGTCAGTTTTCATACTACATAAGGAGGGAAATATGAATGATTGCAAGAACTATAGAACTATTAGTTTAATCTCTCATGCAAGCAAGATTTTATTAAAGATAATTCTAAATAGGATTGAGGCCCAAGTTGAGGCAGATATACCTGAGAAACAAGCAGGTTTTAGGAAAGGTAAGGGTACCAGACATTAGATCCTTTGCCTTAGACAAATCATTGATTACATTCATAGATTACCCTGAAGCTTTTGAATGTGTGAAGCTGTGGGAAGTAATGAAAATAATGATTTTTTCTCAATACACAATCAGGTTGATAGCTAACTTGTACAGTGAGCAAGAAGCCATGGTAAGAACAGGCGTTGGATTAACCGATTGGCTTCAAGTTGGAAAGGGAGTTAGACAAGGATGCCTACTTTCTCTTCACCTGTTTAGTCATTAAACAGGTGAAGGACATCATGCATGTAGCAGTGGATGCACTTAAGACAGGAATTAAGATAGGTGGTAGATTGATCAGTAATCTGAAGTATCCTGATGATACAGTACTCCTGTGTAATGACAAGGAAGAACCAGACAAATCCTTGATGAAGTTAATGAGATCAGTAGGAACGGAGGATTTCAGCCCAATCCGAGCAAGACAAAGATTATGGTTCTCAAAGGAAATACTGACAAGGAAGCTCCTGAGAAACAAGTGTACCTTAATTGAGAAAGAATTTAGAAAGTCAGCCAGTTTGAGTACTTGGGATACATTATTAAGGTGAACATTTACTGTTCAGTAGAACTCGGAAGAAGATTAGGAATAACTAAAACAACAGTCAGTGACTTGTCTAAAATCTGGAAGGATAGATCTTTCTCCACAGGAACAAAGTTGAGGATTTTGGATGCAGCTGTTTTTCCAACAGTGACATGGATATGAGACTTGCAACCTAAAGGAGTCTGATAGGAAAAGGATAGCTGCTTTTAAGATGTAGTTTTACAGAATGCTGTTGAGGATATCATATACTGAAAGGCAAACGGATTGGTGTTAGAAAGATTCGGTAGAACTTTAAGGCTCCTTGAGGATATTGACAGAAGAAAGTTTAAATATTTTGGACACACTGAAAGGATGGAAGGGGTTGACCATCAATGAGATGGATGGATGGTGTATGTGATGTGACTGATCTTCAGATAGTTGAAGCTTCCAGAAAAGCATACAGCAGGGCCACCTGGCGAGGACTGGTGTAGCGCATCACTGAGTATCTGAGTGACCATACGTCATCTGATGATGTCCAATGAATAAATGGCTGGATGAATGATAGATAATTAAAAGAATTTATCTGCTATTTTATTTCATTATTAATATCTGTTTTACTTCTGACTAGAGTTTGTCCCTCCCAATACCATTGTTTTAGTTTTATCTATAGATATTTTCATTCAAACTGTTCTATTATAATGTTTAAATTATACATGGCTCTTTGTAAATTGTCTTCCTTATCTGATATTATTATCTGATCATCTGCAAATAATAATACATTTATTTTATTATTCTGGGAAATTACTCTACCTGTGTTATTTAAAGTGTTCCGCTGTATTATTATTTCATTAATGTAAATATTAAAAGGTGTTGGAGACAGACATCTATGTTATACACTTCAGTTTTTAGATTGTTTTCCAGTCATTTTTTCATTTATTTCTATTTCATTATCTTTGTATATATACATTCACTATTCCCTGTAATAAAATGCTGGCCATATTTATTCTTTGTAATGTATCAAACAATGTGTATCTTTTAAGAATAAAAATTAGAAGAAAGTAGAGAAAAGTAGAAGTAGAAGATAGCCTACTACAAGGGTGGTCTGAAAAGTTCTCAGCCTAACAATGAAAAAACGAATTTATTATTTCAAAATTATTTTATTTTTCAACATAATCTCCCTTAAGACTAATACATTTATTCCAGTGATTCTCTAGCACCATTATCCTGTCCCTGTAATTCTCAGTAAGATCTGCAAAATACCCCTCTACATCTGCAATCACCTCTTGATTCGAAGAAAAACACTGACCAGCGAGGAAGAGTTTTATTTTTGGGGAGAAGTAGAAGTCAGAGGGAGCCAAATCTGGAGAATAGGGTGGATGTTCCAACAATTCATAGTGCAGATCTTTAATTTTCCCATTACCAAAACACCTTTGTGGGCAGGTGCATTGTCCTGATGAATGACGATTTTTTTCTTCTCCAAACCGGGTCTTTTCTCATGAATTTTTTTGTCTAGTCTAGTTAAAAGGTCGGAATAATATTCACTAGTTATTGTTTTACCCTTTTCAAGATAATTAATAAACAAAATACCTTTAGCATTCCAAAACACCAATGCCATGACGTTTCCTCCTGATGGAATCGACTCTATCTTCTTTGACGCTAAACAACCAGCTTCTGTCCACTGTTTTGACTGCTGGTTGGATTCTGGCATGTAATGGTGAATCCAAGTCTCATCCATAGTAATAAATTGATGTGAACAAGCGCAGCACCCATCTTGCACAAAGCTTTTCATTTGCAATTCTTCATGCAAAATATATCCTACACGTTCTTTTGACCTATAGTCTCAGCAATTTCGCGCACTTTGACTCGCCAGTCATCCGATACCATATCATGCACTTGATCAATGATTTCTGGTATTGTTACACTTTTTGGATGTTCGAAAATGAAGTAGAAGAGTGCCCAGAAACGTTTATGAACTTCGGATGAATTTCTTTTGGTGTTAAACCTTCTTTTACAAAGAATTTTATAACCGAATTTTATCCATTTAACAAAGACAACACTTTTGCTTCAGACAGCTGTATAAAAAAAAACTACCTTGATAGAATGACTTGCAATTTCACATGGATGCTTATGATAGATGTACCAACTTAGAAAAAAAAAATCTTGCCGATAGTGTTGCCATCTATGGTTGAGGCCGAGAACTTTTCAGACCACCCTCGTATATATACTTGGTATATTATATAGTAGGAAGTAAGATCTTGTCTAGCTCGCAGTTGCTATACCTGCACTCACCAATGTGAGCCCCTGGATTCATCTACAACTGAAAATATTTTTTGGTTGTAAATGAATTTCATTGTTTAGTTTGAGACCATCACTCCTCTTTATTAGACTCTGGAGCAAGGCTTCTAGATTATTTAATTCTTAACCCACTCACAGTGCTTATTAGCACTGTGATCTGTTGTAGATTAACAGCCTTTTGTGAGTAGAATTCACATTAAAAAAAAAGAGTTAATATCCAATAGCTATATTTCAAGTGTATATTTAAATAATTATGAAGATTATTAATGGGATTGTATTTTTCTTTCTTTCCTTTTTTCTTTTTTTTTTCTTTTTTTTTTTTTAAGATAGTAAATCGTTACAAAGGAAGCAATTATCCAATTATGAACCTACATGAACGTGTTCTTAGTGTGTTAGCATGTAAGGTAAGAAAAATCTTGTTTTATATTTAGATATATTTTACATATCCTGCAGTAATATATATATTTTTTTTTTTCTATGACAGTTTAACATAAGAGCTGCAGTATTCATATAATGATAAAAATAAAAGAGATACCCTGCATTTCAGCAACATAGATGATGACATCTTTGAGGAATTACTCTAGCACACATATATGCACTGAATTTTGGCACTTCTTTTGAAGGTTCCTTTGACATACAGGCTTTTGTTGTGGAAACATTATCAGCCAGTCTGCAGGGAATAGAATTTTTAGGTTAGTAATTTATAAATATGTTCTGCAGACAGGAGCCTTGATGCTATCTTTTGTATGAAATAGCTGACTGGTATGTATTTTAGGTTTATTATAAACAGTAAAGAAGTGACTACTATCTAATTCTTTTTTACATCCTAGGCAGGATTTACACTCAGTTCTTTCCAGTTCGGGGAGGGGGGGATGAAATATTTTTATTCTTCTAACTATATTCCAGAGGTACTTCCAGACATCTTGAACATAAAGAATGGCGAATGCTTCATATTCTCAATGTTCTGAAGTTAACACATAGAAATCTCTGAATGTTAAACCATCTTGGGGTTTAAAATGAAGTTGGAACTCCAAAACAAAAAAAAATCATGGTGATAGTCAAGGATCTAATATAATTAGAACAAGAACTAAATGTTGTAAATGCACGCAGAAAAATTTTTGTCATTTCCTCTAGGACCTCTCCTGATATTACAAATGTTATAAAATTTTAAGAAGTAGAAAAATGGCATTTATTCTTTTAACCAAATAAAAACAAATATCTTTGGATTTGCAGAACTTCCACATTCTTGATATAAATATCCAGATTCATATGAAATAATATTGCCTAAGTGATATCCTATACTTTGGGCAAACAGGATGAGCATGGAAGAATCATCTGCTTCATGTATTATATCAACTGTTTGCTGTATTACATTGCTTGCTAGTGAATAGTTGTGATCTAAAGTAAAGTATTTGTGTATTGTGTATTATATTATTGGAAATATTGGCATATAATATAATGTAAGAGTTTTGTCAATTAGTTGTCTTGTTACAAGAAAAGCATGATAAACAAATGGTTATGTCAGTAATGTATTTCACAGGCTATTTCTTGGCAAAATAATTTTGCCAAGAAATAGCCTGTGGTTGATTGATGACCTCACTTTCTTACTCACTCACATATTCACCTCAGTCACTGTCTGATAAACATCCTCTTTTTTTTTTTTTTTCATATTCTTCTTCTATAGATATTTTTATGGGTGTTGTTCTACCGAACTGTCATTCTTTTACTTTCTAAAATCAATAATAACACCTAAATCAGACAAAATCTATTCACAATCCAATTTGAAAACTACCAAACCAATTTGTCATCCCCTTCTTTCATTCTATTTATCTCTATTCCTTGGAATAGTCTTCCTCAAACTGTCAAGGACTACAATTTTCTGTTGTCTCTCCTTAACTACTCATTGTCCTTCCTCTACCCCCCATAGCATGAATGTGCTGTATGTTTTTGTAACCTTTCCTGTAGAAGTTGATGTTTAAAAAAAAAAATTAAATTAATGAAAACATGGGCATAATGGTGATGTCAGTGAAACTGCTGGAATATAATAATTATGAAATGAGTATATATGTTAAAACTCTTTAGCCATTTAAAATTATATATTTAGTTTAATCCTTTATCCAAGTGTAAGCAAACAAAGTTTGTGCCTAAAGTATCTTCAGGACTGGGGCAACTCATGGTAATGGTGTTCTTATCACTTGTCTTAGTATCTCCCATAATGCAAAGCACATCTCCTTGCAGAGGAGATGTATAATGCTATGCATTAAGGAAAGGGTCACTACCCAGACCGGTTTCGGCCTTTATTGAGGTCTCATCAGTGCATATCATTATACATGTCTGCAAGGAGATGTGCTTTGCATTATGGGAGATACTAAGGCAAGTGATGAGAACTTATACCACCTTCACCACAAATTGCCCCAGTCCTGAAGATACTTCAGGTGCAAACTTTGTTTGCTTACACTTGGATAAAGGATTAAACTAAATATATAATTTATAGTCTAACCAAGTGAAAAAACTTCCAACATCTTTTACAAGAAAAGCTAGACAGACTAAAAAACATGGATATAAAAGTTGTTGGAATTTAGACTCACAACAGCATGAGGCCTCTATAGCAATGCTGAAATGTAGTAATATTGAGTCAAAGTAAACATAAAGTTGTGACAAAAGTCAGAATGAGGAGTTATAGATGAGTATTGCCAACAATTAGCACACTGCAGATGTGTTAAAGAATGTTATGCTTTAAAATACCATGACATATTGGCGTTTTCATTGACACAAATATTATTAAGTCTAAAATAAGCAAGATTTTGATAAATAAACTAGTTGAGGACACTGTAATAGTACATGGCTTGTGAGGCCATGCTTTATGACATATTTGCTTAAGTTTCCCCTTCTTGTTAAAAGTTGGAACCATTATTTGTCTGGTCTAAGACTAGCTTTAGTAGTGTCTATCTAGTAAAAAAAAAAAAAAGTGTATTTCCAAATATAGTGTAGTAAAATGCAAGAGTCACAATTCTCCAGAAGGCATTCAAAAATCAAGGCCTCTTTAATACACGTTCTGTGTTGAATTTAGATTTATATGTATGTAGTATGCTGTGACTTCTAATGTCTTTAAGAATATCTTTTGTTTATTGGTTCGAAGTTGTATTGTGAGTAGTTGTGTAATTTAGCGCTTCTGTAAAATTAGTGCTTTTATTACATTTTTATTGTGATATTGTTGGCATGGTTCAAATGCGACGAACAATGGCAGCAAAGAAGACATTGTCTAGTGATTTGAATATGTTGGATTTTAGGTGATGAGAACGCAACAAATACCGGTGTTAAGATGGAAAATTGTGTTATTAATGTCAAATGTGCAGCTGTGAAAATAGAGGAGAAAGAATTGGATATTAATAAAGAAATTACGCTTTTAAATGTTATCCTTCATAGAACAAAGCACAAAATTGAAAAATTGCAGACGCAGCAAGAGTTTAGCAGGGCTGAAAAAAGAAAGAAACAGGTGATCTGAAGGAATAATAAAGACTGACTGAACAAACAAGAAAAACAAGTTAAGGAGAAAATTATGTCTGGAGACTCAATGATCAGGGGAGTACTTAATGAAAGTGACAAAATTGTATTTCCTGGTTTGAAAAAATTAACGATATTAGCCATGCCATCCAGATGCAAAAAGGTAAGTCGAAGGAAATCATTGTCTTGGTTGGTACAAATAATTTGAGAGACGAAAAGTATTCTGTGAGGGAAGATGTAAAGGAGTTGTTAGAAGAGGCAAAGCCGAAGAGCGAGAAGGTGAAGATTGTAAGTCTCCTACCACACCATGATAGAGGCAAACTGAGGAGGAGGGCATTGATAGCCAATGAGTCTGTACATAGATTGTTCAAAAGGAACGATGTAGAATTTGTGGATCTGTGGTCTCTGTTTGACAGAAAGAACGATTTTTACAATGCTGATGGACTACATCTAAATGGTTTTGATATTAGGTGCCTGGAGAGAGCTTTTGTTCACCCAAGTATGCTGAAGTGCAAATTCAGGGAAACTTAAGCAATTGGGTTGAAGCAGATGAGTTTGTGTGAAAGCACCCATGAAGCGAGTGAGTGTGAGAATAACCAAGTGAAGAATCTAGTTTCTCAAGCAAAAATATTGAATAGGGTAGTCAGAAAGTAAAGGTGGGTGGGGGACTTAAAGGGATGCTGTAGTTTCTGTATACTAATGCCAGAAGTATCAGGAACAAGAGGGAGGAGTTTTTGGTATTGGTTAATGCAACCGTGCCAAAAGTTATAGGCGAGACTTGCCTAACAGCAGATGATGTAGTTACACAGATTGGATGTGAAGGGTTTAGTATTTTCAAGGAAGCTAGAGATGATAAGATGGGGGAAGAAGTACTGCTGATGATAGCAGATGAAGTGCAACCAAAGAGAATAGGAGACAGGCAAGAGGGTGGCTGTTCATTTGAAGCAATCTGGTGTGAGATTTAGGCAAGACAAAATACACAGCTGAATATTGCTATAGGTCAGGGAGCTCCACAGATGATCTGGAAGATATGCGTTGCCAAATTAGTACAATGAGTACAGGTTGGATGATTATTATAGAAGACTTCAACTATGGAGATATAGACTGGAAGAAAGGACGATTGTATTGCAGTAAGGAAATAGAATTTATACACCTGCTAAGAGATAATTACTTAAAGCAGTATATGGTGGAGGTGGACCAGGGGTAGAAGAGTATTGAACCTGGTCATAGGATTAGAAGAGCCATCCATAACCACGGTAACAAAATTTCCTCCAATTGGTATAAGTGACCATTCGGTCTTGACTTGGATTATTCCTCATGCAAAACATGAGGAATATTCTATCAAGAATGGGTATTTGTGGAATTACAAGGCAGTGATTATGACATGCTTAGGAAGAAGCTTAAATCTGTACCATGTCATAAAACCCTGCAAGGGAAGGATGTTGGTAGTGCATGGGAGATAGTTAGAGTCATCTAGAGGAAGCAGTACTAAATTGTATACCTAGGATAAAGAGGGTTAATCAGGTAGGAGTTAGATGGATGAGTAATATTAAGCACGAGCCAGAAAAAGAAAATGCTGTGGAGAGTATATAAAAAAAAAAAAAGATGACCAGCAAACTCATGAACAGTACAAGGCTCAGGCAAAGAAGGTAAAATCAGATTATGAAGAAGAATCTAGCCAAACAGGCCAAAGGAAATCCCAAAGAGTTCTTTCATTATGTGGCAAATAAGAAGAAGAATGACTATGGAAGATTAACTTTAATGAGTGGTCAATAAAATAGTAGAGTTACTGAGTGACCACTTTTCAAGAATAAATCATCCTGGTGAGGTTACTGCTTTAACCTATGTCAGACACTAACTAATGTGGGAACTGAGATGGATGAATTGGAGGTCCTTATGATATTGCAGAATCTCAAATGTAAATACAGCCTGGTGATTAGATGGAGTATCAGCTATGGTTTTGTGAGGATGTGCAAGGGAACTGGCAATGCCTTTGACTAAGCTGTTTAATTTAAGTCTCAGCTCAGGTAGACTTCCAAGGGAGTGGAAAGAGAGCAAAATTATTCCTTTGCATAATGGAGGTTCTAAGACTACAGTAGCAAATTATAGACCAATCAGTATCTCAGGCATAAAAAAGAGAATTCAAGAATGGGTAGATAAAAATATAATACTGTATGAGGGTCAACACTTTGTGAAGGGTTGGTTATTGCCTTAGTAATTTACTAACTTTTTATAATAGAGTAACAGCTGAGTTGGATAAAGGAAATGGCTACATGATGATTTTGCTGGATTTTACAAAGGAATTTGACAGATTACCACATGGAACTTTTGCAGATTAGAACAAATAGGGATGGATATGACAATGGTTAAGTGAATAAGAGGATGGCTGCTGGACAGATATCAAAAATTGGTATATGGAGGAGTGGAATTGAGATGAAAACAGGTAACTAGTAGTGTGCCCCAAGGTTCAGTGTTGGGACTATTGCTGTTTAATTTGTACATAAATGATATAGGAAATAACCTGAAAGGAAATATTCAGTTGTTTGCCGATGATGCAAAATTAGATAAAGTAATATTTATTCAAGGCAATGTAAAGAACTTGCAGGATTTAAATAAGCTGTCAGTATGGACAAACGTTAATGGGTGTCAGTTTAATTTTGAGAAGCTTAAAGTTATGCATTTTGAGATAAATAGATTACAAGCCATGTATCACATAGATGACACTGTACTCCTGGAAAAAGATGAAGCTAGAGATTTAGGGATGGTGATAGACAGAGAGTTAAAGTTTAGAGGACATATTGCTAAGGTAGTCCATAAGATTACTTGGCTATTGAAAAACTTCTTAACAAGTACAGATAAAGAAGTTGTCATTCCTCTTTAGAAGACCTTGATACACCCACATCTGGATTACTGTGCTCAAGTCTGGTCTCCTGGGTTTCTTGGGAATGAAGAAGTGGTGGAGGGGATTCAGAGTCAAATGACGAAGGTGGTGAGTGGCCTGTTGAATGTTACCTTATGAGAATAGATTGAAGGTGTGCGGATTGCAGAAGTTGGTTGATAGAAGAAAAAGAGGGGATACGATAGGAACATTTAATTTGCGTCAAGAGTTTTATAGGATAGATTCAGGAGAAACGTTTCAGTACTTGGCTAAAAGAACCAGAACAGGGGTCATCCCTGGAAGTTGAATAAAGGTGTGGTTAGTAGGGGTGTGAGAACTAGACTTTTTTCTTGGAGAGTTGTGAATGAGTGGAATGGGTTGACAGAGTCAGTTATGAGTGTTTCGTCTGTTAATGGGATCAAGGTGAGGAATGATAGATTGGGTCTCCCACAACAAGTCTTCAGACTCCATGGAGGTAAAAATTCGTGATCACTCATGTTTTGCAGATGACATTATTCATTTTAGAAAAACATAAAGAAGCTCAGGAAAATAATTAAATGACCTTAGACACAAAAAAAATTGGAAGAAAAAGGTTACCTAAAAAAACACACTGATAACAAATTCAGATCAAAGTGAACTAAAATTAACATATAATCATATTGAAATTGTGGAGGATTAGATTTACCTTTGTCATTTAAGAAGGAAAAAAAAAGATAATGAAATAAGTAGAAGAATCACGCAAGGAAACAAAACATTTTGGTTATATAAAGAATATGTATTAGCCCACAGATGCGAGACCCTTCGATATTTCTGTGCATGTCAAAAGAAGGAGAAACCATTCCGATATTCGGGTAATCAATGCATTTCGTGGGATGAGTGTTTATTATTATATGTCAGAAAATTTTCTTTTCTTTTATGAAAATTCTAGTTCTTAAAGTGGTAACTATTTTGCTTGTACTGTTGTACAAGCAAAATAAAGTATTACTAAAACCTTGGTATTTAGGGTCTAGCTACTCACTGAGGAGACCTCAAAAAGGTTGAAACCGGTCTGGGTAGTGACCTCACCCATAATGCATTGCAGTATACATCTTCTAGTGAGATGTGATTTACATTATGGAAAAATACTAAGAATAGTGATCAGAGCTTTACCCACCTTTACAATAAGTTGCCCTGGTGAAGTAACATCTTTAGACTTGAACTTTGTTTCAGGTGCAAACTTAATTGTTTGCATACTTGGGATTAGGAGTTAAAATAACCAAGTTTATAAAATTACTTCGTTATCCTAATATACAATATCCCCAAGTTAAAAAATTTATTACACATATATATATATATATATGGGGTGCTTTAGGGTCAAAGCTGTATAACTGAGAGGAGACCTCCACATAGCCTTTAAAGGAATGCGGAGAACCGACCAAGGCTTCTGACCTAATGTCCAATCCTCACCTTCTCGTGGTGCACCCTGTTGGGTATCTACTTGGATACTGAACGAACGAGGATGGGCTGGCAATTTGGGATTTAGCAGACCAAATTGTATTCTTATTGGTTAAACCAAAATAAAAAATGATGGTACAACATGATAAAATTTCATGCCGGCTGGGGCGTCGCCCGGTTAAACAAGGCCCCCCGTTGTTTTCACCAGGGAACCAGGGCGAACAGCGAAGAGTCAGCTACTGGAACAAATCTCAAAACAAACCCCAACTCAACATCGCCAGAGTTAAAGATCGGTACTATCAACGTAAGAAGCCTGAATGGCAAAGAAATGGAGCTAGCTGAGGAATTAGATAAGTGCCAGATCGACATAATAGGGGTGACTGAAACAAAAAAGACCAAAACTGGTGAGATCTTTCTGAGCAATAAATACAAAATGTTATATTCAGGCAATGACATTCAAGGAAAAGAAGGAGTAGCCATAGTATTCAACACAAAATACGAGGCTAATCTTCTTGAATGGCAGTCAGTCTCAAGTAGAGTAATGTGGGCAAATATGAGAATGGGGAACTGGACAATGAGACTTATTTGTGCCTATGGCCCCACAGAAGGTTCTACTAAGGGAGAAGTGGAGGAATTTTTTGACGCTTTAGAAAAAGCAACTGACACAATGAAAAAGGAAAAGTTGGTCCTTGTTGGGAATCTAAAGAGCAGAGTAGGAAATGATTGTGAGACATACAAAAATATTTTGGGAAAATTTGGAGAAAAGAGCAAAGCTAATATTAATGGCAAATATCTGTTGGATTTCTGCTCAGGACATGGACTGGTTATTACTAACACCATGTTCCAACATAAAAATGTGCACAAATTCACATGGAGAGAAGAGGCTAGGAATAAGAAAAGTCTCATTGACTGTTATTGTTGATAGTGATGTTTTCTCCCTGGTGCAGGACACCAGAGTGTACAGAGGATTTGAAATTGGAAGTGATCACTATTTAGTCTTGAGCAGGATAAAATTGAATTTCATACTGAAAAGTTTATAAAAAGTTTATAAACTTACGAGGTAACATGTAAGAAAGTTTTAAAGCGAATAAAAGTTGAGCAGCTCTCAGATGTGAACTGTAGACTAAAATACAGAAAGATTATTGAAAAGAAAATGAAAGAGTTTGAGAACAGGAATCAAACCTTGGAGATTCATTGGCAAACTCTGAAGAAAACATTGATTGATTCTGCCAGAGAGGCATGTTCTGAGGTTGTGTGCAAGGATAAAAAAAAATCAGAACTCCCTGGTGGACACAGGAAGTTAAAGAGGCAGTGAACGAAAAGAAGAAAGCATATCAAAAGTTCCTGGCAAATAGGTCAGCTTTTACTCTTACAGAATACAGAGACAAATGTAAGAAAGCTAAACAGTGTGTAAAACTAGCTAAACAAAAGTCATGGGAGGACTTTGGCAAGAATATAGAAAATAAATATCAAGAAGGTGGCAAAATATTCTGGAGGTTGTTGAAGAAGCTTAGGAATGGAGGAAAGAGTGCTGTAAAAGGAGTTAGAGATGATAAAAGTGACATGAAAACAGGAGAAAAAGATATCCTTGAAGTATGGAGTAATTACTTTGAAAAACCGCTAAATGAAACAAGCAGTGATGACAGCATAGTGATAAAAAACACTGTCCAGGCATGCAGTCAGGAATACATATCCATACTTGAAGTAGAAAAAGCCATCAAAGGCTTGAAATGTGGAAAGGCAGCAGGAGTTGATGATATTCGACCAGAAATGCTGAAGTATGGTGGTATAAGTCTTACAGTGGCTGCACTGCATAGTTCAGAAAGCCTGGACAGAGGGACGAATTCCCGATGATTGGAGTAGAGCTCTCATAGTACCCATATATAAAAAGGTAAATAAAACTGAATGTGAGAATTACAGAGGTATTTCCCTACTGAGTGTTCCTGGCAAGATCTATGCAAGTGTACTTGAGCAACGGTTGAGAAGAATTGTGGAAGAAAAGCTTGGTGAAGAACAAGCTCGATTCAGGCCAAATAGAGGCTGTCAGGATCAGATCTTCACTTTATGACAAATAGTCGAGAAAACATGGGAACATAACAAAGATCTGTATTTAAGTTTTGTCGATTTGGAAAAAGGCATATGACAAGGTGCCAAGAGAGAAGCTATTCAATACGCTGCAGTTATATGGTGACAATGGGGCATTATATCAAGCAATACTTAGTCTTTATTTGAGTTGTAAGTCAGCAGTTAGAATTGAAGGAAGTACAGGAAGATGGTTTAATGTTAAATCTGGTGTGAGACAAGGATGTACATTATCCACTGTGTTATTCATTATCTATATGGATCACATTATGAAGGAAAGTGTTTTTAAACCTGATATCAAAATTGGAGATGTTAATGTCAGCTCTTTGCTTTATGCGGATGATGTTATACTTCTAAATAAATCTACTACAAGTCTGCAAGATTCTCTGACTAAATTCAATTGCTGTTGTAATAGATATGGTATGAAGGTCAGCAATAAAAAGACAAAGACAATGAAAATAGGCAGAATCATTGAAAATGTCAACTGTGTTGTGAATGGAGAACCTGTGGAACAAGTAAAACATTTCACCTACTTAGGCATGATTTTTACTGAAGATGGTAAATTAAATATAGAAATAGATAACAGAATCAGAAAAGCTGGTATGGTGGGAAGTCATTTGAATAAATTCATATGGAATAAGAGAGAAATTAGTCAGAACACTAAATTAGCTGTATACAAGACAGTGTTCAAACCAGTTTTAACTTATGGATCTGAGAGCTTGGTCAGAAGTAAACACTTGACCAAAGACTAGAGACCGCAGATATGAGAGTCCTGAGAAAGATTAGAGGCGTGAACAGATGGCAATAATGGGCAATATCATATTAAAAATGAGGATATTAGGAAAGAACTTGACATTGTCAGCATCCAGGAATGCGTTAGCAGAGCTAATCTCATGTGGTATGGTCACTTAAATAGAATGGGAGAGGAAAGATTAGCAAAACAAGTGTTCTCTGCCTGGTTGGCAGGAAAACGACCCAGAGGAAGACCAAGATATAGGTGGATTGATACGGTACAAAGTGCGTTAGACGATAGAAATATAAGAACTGATAATGTTGGCGTCTTGACAAGTAACAGACTGATTTGGAGGAAAATTGTAGATAGGAAGTTAGTAATGATGTAATTTTTTCATGTAGTACTATCATATCCTGTACACCCCTTGAGGGTACATGGCAGGAATTTGATGATGATGATGATATATATATATATTGAATAGAGTTGGTGATAATCTACATCCCTGTCTAACACCTTGATGAATTTCAATCTCTTCTATTAATTTGTTACTTAACTGCAACTGTATTTTTGTATCTTTTTATAAACTTTGTATACCTTGTACCAAACATAATGGATATCCTTGTTTTTTCATTATATTCCATAATTTTTCTCTCTGTATTTTATCAAAAGCTTTCTCATAATCTATAAAGGCCAGATGGGTCGTTAAATGAAATTCTTGTATTTTTTCAATAAGTTTTAACACATAAATATTGTCTATACATGATCTTCCTTGTCTGAAATCATTTTGTTTTTCTGAGAGCAGATGGTTCGCAATATTTCTAAATCTTTTATTCAAGATTTTACTGTAAATTTTGTAACCTGTATTTTATAGACTGATTCCTCTGTAATTTCCACAATCATCTCTGTCAACTTCTTAAATATAGAGATAACTTTAGCTTTTAACCAGTTTGATGGAATCTCACATTTCCTTTAACAGTTATTTATTAATTTGTGATGTAAATATTCTCCAACATATTTCCAAAGCTTTGTATTATGCCACCTAATCTGGTTGATTTTCTATTTTTTGATACCTTTAGTTCTTCTAATAGTATTAGCTCTATATCAGTATTGATTTCTTAATTGTTACTTCTTTAATAGTAATACTATATTTTTTGAATAACAGCTTCACACACATAAGAGAAAACTAAATACAATTTATTTTTATATGAGAGTGGGAATGTAGAAAGTGTGAATGATAGTATAAATGGTTTCTCAGAGAATAAAAAAGATGAGATAGATGCATTGAATGAGATCGCGTTGTTGAATGGTGTGATAGAAAGGGCAAAACAGCAGCTAGAGTGCATGAACAAAAGTCGACTGAATGAACCAACCAATAATAAAAGGTATGACAGGAAAAATAAGCGTATGAATGTGAACATGAACAAAATGAAGGATAGAGTGCTGTATGGAGACTCGTTAGTACGAGGTGTGTTAGTAGAGGATTTGACAAAATCGTACCAACATGGTGTGACCATAAAGGATGTAACTGAGTCTATTAGAGAGCAAAAGGAAAGGATGAAAGAAATGATTGTTGTGGCAGGTACGAATGATTTGAAAGGAGATAAAATGGAAATGATAGAAGACCTGAATGAATTGTTTGAGGTAGCAAAAGAAAAGAGTGAGAGAGTTAGAATGATTAGTCTTTTGCCACGGTATGACAGTGAAATGTTTAAAAGGAGGGCCATAATTGCGAATGACTTTATGCCTGGGTTATGTATGACGAGTGGTGTGGAATTTGTGGACGTGTGGAGTGAGTTTGATGGGCGAAAGGATCTATATAAGATGGATGGCTTGCATTTGAATGGTTATGGTGTAAGAAGACTTGAGAAAATGTTGCTGAATGTAGTGGATGTGCAAATTCAGGGAAACTAGATTTGTTAGGGGGGGGGAGTAGATATACAGTCCTTAGGGAGGCAGTTGAATGTAATATGCTAGAGCAAATAAGGGCAACAAACCAGAGTGGGATAGTTAATATAAGGCATCAAGGTAGGGTTGGGGCTAATGGAGGTCTTACATTCGTGTACACTAATACTAGGAGTATTAGGAACAAGAAGGAAGAGTTTTTGGCCATGGTTGGCACTTCCAGACCACAGGTTATTGGTATTAGTGAAACATGGCTGACTGTAGATGATATAGCTAGTGGGATTGAATGTGATGGGTATAGTGTGTTCAGGAATGACAGAGAGAATAAAATGGGGGGAGGAGTATTGTTGATGATAGCTGATGAGCTACAGCCAAGGAGAATAGAAGTTGAATTACAGGATAGAGAAAAGAGCACATTTGAGGCCATTTGGTGTGAGATTGTGGCTAGCAGAACTAAATATACAATTGGGTGCTGCTATAGACCAGGTGATGGAAAAGATGGTGGTGACAATATGCACAAGCAAATAGAAGAAATGAGTGGAAGGAGGGTGATTATTATGGGAGATTTCAACTATGGTCGCATTGATTGGAGTGAGGAGAGGACACACGGGAGGAAGGAATTGGATTTTATGCGGTTATTAAGGGATAACTATCTGCGACAGCATGTAATGGAAAACACTAGGGGTCAGAGAGTGCTTGACCTAGTAACTGCATCTGAGGATTTGACTGTAATGAATATGACCACATTGCCACCAATTGGTGAGAGTGATCATAGGGTCTTGACTTGGGAGGTGGCTAAAGGTGTAGAATTTTCAATTAAGACAGGGTACATGTGGAATTATCGGGCTGGAAAGTATGACAAGCTTAGGAGATTGATTGGTTCAGTGCCATGGCACGTACAACTGCAAGGACTAGAAGTTGATAGTGCATGGGAGGTAGTTAAGAAGTGCTTGCATGAAGCAATGGCTGACTGTATACCTAGAGTCCGAATAATAAATCAAGTAGGGGTTAAATGGATGAATAACACCATTAAGCTTGAGCTGCAAAAAAAGAAACAACTATGGAGGGAATTTAAGGAGAAAGGTGACCAGCAGGCACATGAACGGTATAAAGCGCAGGCCAGAAGGGTGACGAGTGTGGTAAGAAAAGCAAAAAAGGATTACGAAAGAACATTGGCCATGCAGGCTAAAGAGAATCCTAAACAGTTTTTTAGATATGTAGCAAGTAAAAGGAAAAATGTACATGGCAGAATGATTTTAAAGAATGCCGATGGTAGGGAGGTAACTGAATCAGTTGAGATAGCTGAGTTACTGAGTGAGCACTTTGCAAGAATATATCATCCAGGTGGTGACATTGCAGAAACGAATAAACCAGTAGATTATACGGGAATTGTGGTGAATGAAGTGGAAGTGAGTAGTCTATTGCATAACCTCACTGTCAATACATCTGTGGGATTGGATGGTATACCAGCTCGTGTAGTACGAGAAGCAGCTAAAGAATTGTCAGTACCCTTGACCATTTTGTTTAATTTGAGTCTCAGGTCTGGGTTAGTCCCGAGCGGGTGGAAGGAAGGGAAAATAGTTCCACTGCATAAAGGTGGTTCCAAGACCGCTGTTGTAAATTACCGACCGATTAGCATATCAGGAATCATTGTCAAAGTCTTAGAGAAATTAGTCAAGAAAAGAATACAAGATTGGATAAATGAAAATGGGATATTGTATGGGTCATAACATGGTTTTGTGAAGGGTAGATCATGCCTCAGTCACTTGCTCACGTTTTATAACACAGTGACGGCTGAACTGGATAGGGGTAATGGGTTTACTACTGGACCTTGCCAAGGACTTTGACAGGATACCACATGGAACCCTAATCAGTAAACTGGAGCAGATGGGGATAGATATAGGGTTGGTAAGATGGATAGGAGGGTGGTTGAAGGAGAGATACCAGAGAGTGGTTTATTTAGGAGTGGAGTCAAAAAGACGTCTTGTGACTAGTGGAGTGCCGCAGGGCTCTGTTCTTGGACCACTGCTTTTCAATTTGTTCATCAATGATATTGGAAAGGATTTGAGAGGAAGTGTTCACTTGTTTGCTGATGATGCAAAGTTGGGTAGAGCAATTGTTAGTGCACAGGATGTCAAAACTTTACAGGATGATTTGGATAGTTTGGAGGACTGGGCTAGGAAAAATGGATGTCAGTTTAATGTGGCAAAGTGTAAGGTTATGCACTTTGGGGTGAAAAGAATAGCAGCAGTATATCGCATAGGTGGAACCATACTCCAGGAGATTGATGAGGCCAGGGATTTGGGAGTACTGGTGGATAGGGAGTTGAAGTTTAGGGGGCACATTGCAAAAGTAACTAAAACAGCTCACCAAATCACTTGGCTTATGAAAAATACTTTAACATGCAGAGAGAAGCAAGTTGTTGTTCCTCTGTATCGAGCCTGGATAAGACCCCATCTGGACTTCTGTGCCCAGTTATGGGCACCAGGGTTTCTTCGTGATGGGGAGGAAGTGGAGAGGGTCCAGAGACGAGTGACCAAGATGATAGCAGGTCTGTGGAATGAACCTTATGAGAATAGGTTGAGGATTTGTGGGTTGCAGAAATTGTACGATAGGCGAAGGAGGGGTGATATGATTGAGACATTCAAATTACTGAAGGGTTTTTATAAGATTGATCCAGAAGATATTTTTGAAAATATGACTGGTGGTGGGAGGACTAGGGGCCATGCATGGAAGCTGGACAAGATCGTGGTTGACAAGGGTGTTAGAGCTAGGTTTTTTACTTGGAGAGTGGTGAATGAGTGGAATAAGCTTCCAGAGTCTGTTGTGGGTGCTACGACCGTGAATGAGTTCAAGCCAAAGATACTGTGTAAATGTTGAATAGTTGTTCCAGACATGATGTTAGGGCCTCCCTCGATGAGTCTGTCGACTCCTTGGAGTTTCCCGGAACAACAACAATAATAATAATAATAATATATATATTTTGCTCAATATGTCATGCATTTCTTTCAGGGAAAAGACAAAAACTGGTAATAACATTTAAATTCTGAATACAAGAACGAGTCATACATATAATATCACTTCTCTCGATCGCAGCACTATCCAGTAGGAGGAAACACTATTAGAGTTAAGAGACATGGGGATTTTTTTTTTTTTTTTTTTAAATCTGATCCACACATTATACACACATTAGCACCATGTGTAGGCAAGAGGAATAGAAGAAAGGAGAAATCTGTTCACATTTTGCTTGAACAGCTGAGAGTTGTAATCTTTGTGGTAGACAGAATGTGTGTGTGTGTGTGTGTGTGTTTTGGGGGGGGGGGGGGGAACTGTTCCAAAGAACAGAAATAGAATGAAAGAGGAGACAGTGAAGTTGGTTCGGTAAGTTTCAAAATGGACTGCAAAAGGTTGTTGGTTTGTAGTGGCTCTTGTTTTAATAATTTTGGAGGAGAGTGGAGGAATAATAGTGGCCAATTCAGCAGAGCACTGTCCATTAAAGTATCTATAGAAGAGGCACAAGAAAGAAACTGAATGTCTGTAAGAGAGGGATGGAAGTGGGCATGCAAGAGAGGTATCATTAATTAGCCTGATTGCCCTTCTTCTGGATAGAATCGAGCAATCTTAGAGAGAGAGGATTTTGGTGCACCCAGCCATAGAATACTGCTTCCAAATATGGAAGCAGTATTGTTGTCATTGAAGTTTATAAGGTTTACCTTGTCCAACTGAGATATAATTAGGAGATCTGAGTTCAAGTCACTGGTCATGGTAGATCTTGAGGATTCTGATGCTTGACCACTACATGGTAGAGAGTGGGTAAAAGAACAGAACTCTGGGGGTTTCCTCTCCTCAGATTTCCCCACCAATGCAGGAGTAGGAAATCTGAGGAGAGCAAACCATCTACCATGACATGTAGTGAGCAATCAGGGAGAAAGTTGGTGATCCAGTTGTAGAGTGTGGATGGCAGACCATAGGATGGTAGTTTAAGTAGGTCCCTGTGCCAAACCTGATCGAATTATGTATCATTAATTAATTGAAAAATAATAAATAAAAATATAAAAAATTATAAACAATTAACAGCAGTCACTTCACAAAGCTTAGAAATATTCATACAGTCTGTCTGATTAAGATTAGGACAGTAGTATAGGGCTTCACACAATTCAAAAAATAGATTATCAAATTTGGACACTACTGTAGTAGTGTAGCATCTTGATATGGTTTCAGTGAATTCTGTGTCTGATGGCATGAGAAGCAAGACCTGAACCTTCAGAAACCAAAAATCTTTTATAATCTTGATGTTCTTGATTTGATAAACACTAAGCAAGGATAAAGGTGATAATGTATCTTTGATTTTTTATTTTGATGTTGATTCTTATTATTTACTTCCTTTCTCCATTTTGTTAGTATTTCTGAAAATTATTGAAAATATAGAAGTCTAATAGTTCTTAACCATTATTATTCATGTAAAGATCTCCATATTTTCCTAAGACATTTGGCATTGGATTATTTCTAACTAAGAGCTATGTTTATTTACTTTTTAATGTTCTTTTTTTTTTTAAAGTATATAATTATAATATATTTATCTGATATACACTGTGATCAAGTTATCTTTTGATTGTGTAACACAAAATAGACGTTAGTAATATTTTTTAGGTTGGTTTAAAACACATCTTTCCATTATAACATGTAACCCATTGATAAAACAATCTCCAGGCTTTGACTACCTTTCAAGAAATGCATCCTGGTTGAATCTTGTGGCCCTATCTTGTATGTTTTAGAAATTTGATATTTATTTATCCTAATATTTTTTATGTTTCAGTATGTCAATGAAGTAGTTATTGGTGCTCCTTATGCAGCAACAGCTGACCTCATGGATCACTTCAAGGTAATTCAATATTAGATAAATATTCTTTAATAATAAAAAAGAAAAACCTTCATGATTTTAAAAATATAAACACATTTAACATGTTTACACCAAGCTAGGTGAATTATCTTGTTCTGTATTTGGAGCATGGCACAAGAATTTGTCTTGCACCTCCTGTTTGTTTATCAGTGGGCATGGTGAAAATTGTGGTGCAGGCTTCCAAAACTGCATAGAGTTAGGGAAAATAATGTGTTGCTTTAGGATATATTAGAAACCAGTAATTGAGGGGAATCTCATGTTTGTTAGTTGGTATATTTAAATTGCTATAAGATGTAAATATGGAAACCAACATTAACTATGTGAGAATGATTTGTACATTCAAAGGAAATAAAAAATACTTGTGAATGGAAATACTCCGCATTAGACACAGATAAGTTACTAATAATTTGCAGTTATGGTCAGTGGTGTATTTAGGTATGGGTCCAGGCCTAGAGCGGTAAATTTTGAGGGGGTGGAAATTTCCAGGCACTCATTTTTGTAATTATAACATGTTCCTTATATGCCGCATCTACTCACAAGTAGAGAAATATTTTTCTTTTCCTCGTAAGTTTAGTCTGCAAGCATATTGGCATGTAATCAGATTCTGCATAACTATACTGACCAAGACACGTGCACGGAAAGCTACTGTATTGTTGTCAGTAACTTAACACAAAGGCAATAGGGATCGCGGTTGGGAGAGATTGATGCTAATTAATTTTGTGTCTATATTATTCTTACTAACTGTAACAACTTTTCCTTCTATTATTTCGAATTCAAATTAAGATTGTTAATCGTTGCCCTTTCTTCAACTCTTTAGTTCAGTATCCTGATATCTTTGTGGAGTTAAGATGTGCTAAATCTGAAATTATTTTTAGAGTTTTCAGTGCCCTTGTCATATGTTTTGTCATCAGAGTGGAGGTAATACTGTTTTATTGTTTTGCTTTTAAAAAGTTATAAATTGTGTAAATCATTCTGATACTTCCTGCATGCTTTAAATTACTATTTAAATTTTAAAACATGAGTGATGGTAGAAAGCAACTTAGTAGTATCAAAGACAAGAAAAAAATTGGACAGTTTTTTTTTGTTTCAGTATCTGCTAATAGTAATTGTGATTTTGAAAAAGAACAAACAGTGGTTGAGGAGATGGAAATTGAATCTGTTTCAAATCCCAACAATTTGGCAGCACTGGTGATAGTGAGTAAAGGCCCAGCTGAGTGGATTCTAAATGATGTAACATGTGAGTATATCGTAGTTAATGGGTTTCCACAAAATTTAGACAGTGATCTTTCAAAATCATCACAAAGAGCTTATCCTGACAAAGTAAGACATGTTTCTAAGAAACTCATTGAGAGGAATCTGATTAATGGCAAAAAAAATAAGAGATTTTCTTGTTTACTCTCCTATTATCGGAAAGATCTTCTGTGCGCCTTGTCACCTTTTTGGTGGAGGGGGAGCTGATGATAGTCACTTTGTCAGTGGATTTAATGACTGGAAAAATGCAGAAGCATGAGAAAGCAACTAGTCATGTAAACTGTCTGATAGCTCTGAAACAAAGAGCAAATCTTGCAGGGAGAATTGACTTGCAAATAACTCAGCAACTGGAAGAAGAAATGAAGTACTGGAAGGTGGTGTTAAAACTAGTAGTTGCAGTTGTAAAAACATTGGCTAGTAGAGGACTTGCTTTAAGAGGAAAGGATGACATATTTTGTGCATAATGGAAATGTAATGATGTGTCTAGAATTAATTAGTGAATTTGATGCCCTTTCTTGCTGAGCATGAAAGAGATCAAATTTCCTTTTCTTTTTTTCCCACCAAAAGCGGGAAAAAAGGAAAAGGTTTCATTTCCTATCTTTCCTTTGCCACATATGAGGAATTTATTAAAATAATGGGCGAGAAAGTAATCATATTTATTGATTGGAAGAACAAGTCTGGTATTGACTCAACACCAGACTTCTCTCATGTTGATCAGCTGTCCTTCATTGTACGATATGTGAAAGAACATGGAACTCCTGTGGAGCGTTTCTTGGATTTCATTCCTAACGTAAGTCACAAATCTCAAGTGCACGCAGGCATAGCAAACAGTAAATGAGGACGAAGCAGGAAGCTATTCTTTCTCTTAAAGTCATACTGGTGCCCCCTAGCAGGCAATGTTGGTATTCTTGGGCGATTGGGCTGAGGTCTTCTGATGTAGGTTTCCCAAATTCTACAAACAAATAGAGGGGAAGCCATGGGTTCTCCACTCTCCCCACCCTTGGCCAACTTTTATATGGAGACTTTTGAAGAGAAAGCCTTAAACTCTGCCCCACAAAAACCAACCATTTGGCTTCGATATGTAGATGATATGTTCGCTATTTGGCCACAAGGCTCCGATGCACTCCTCTCCTTCCTAACACACTTAAACAACCAACACCCCAGAATCAAATTCACCTTGGAAGAAGAAAAAAACAACTGCCTTCCTTTCTTAGACACACTAGTCACCCGCCAGCCTGATGGAACCTTGGTTTTCTCAGTCTATAGAAAACCCACCCATACAGGCAGATACATTCACCAACAATCCCACCACCCTTTCTCGCAACAATATGGTGTCATTAAGACACTACACAACAGGGCTAAACTTATCTGTTCAAATGACAATGTCTTAACCACAGAACTAAACCACATTCTCAACACTTTCTCAGCCAATGGCTACCCTCCCAAAACAATCCAAAAAATATTGAAACCAATAAACCACAACCCCCCCCTCACAACAAGGATTACTCTAAATCCATCACCATACCCTATATCAGAGGCACCTCGGAAAAAATTACAAAAATCCTAAAAAAACACAGCTTAACTTCTTGTTACAGACCATATAAGAAATCGGCATCCCTTATCCGCTCCACTAAAGACCAACCTCCCCCCCCCCCCAGACCTACCTGGTGTATACCAGGTTCCTTGCAGCTGTATGCTGTCCTACTTTGGCCAAACAGGCAGGACAGCCAATATCAGAATTACAGAACACAAGGACTACATCCGATTCCACCAATACAGCCACTCTGGTCTTGCAGACCATGCTCTGGATACCCGCCATAGAATACGGTGGAAGAAAGCCACGATCATTCACCGTAGTAAATACAAGTACGAAAGGCTTTTCATGGAATCAGCCCTAAGAAACAATCCAAACCTCAACAAATTTTGCTGCATGAGGCTGCCTAAAATTTGAGAAACCTACATCAGAAGACTTCAGCCCAATCACCCAAGAATACCAACATCGCCCCGCTAGGGGGCACCAGTAGGATTTTAGGAGAAAGAATAGCTTCCTGCTTCGTCCTCATTTACTGCACACAGGCACAGCTGTTTGCTGTGCCTGCATGCACGTGTCTTGCTCACAAGTTTCTGTTGAAAATGGCAACATGACGTTGCCAAAATATTGGATTTGTATGAAAAAGTTATTTTAATGAATATCCTAGTCTATGTTGTTATTTCCCTAAACTATTTAGTAATAATGCATAACCAATGTCTAAGCCTTTCCACTAGAATAACAAATCTCCATAGTTACAAGAGGTGGTTTTGACTTCACTAAACGAGCTTGGAATCGATGTAACAAATTGCAGAGGACAGGCATATGATAATGCTAGTAACATGTCAGGCAAGTACAGAGGACTGCAAGCAAGAATTCTTGAAATAAATTCATTGGCTGAATTCACACCTTGCGCTGGACATTCTCTGTCTCTAATTGGTACTTGCGCTGCCGAATCATGTCGGTACTCTTCCTCATTTTTTTGATGTCCTACAGAAACTGTACGTATTTTTCACATCTTCAACACATCGGTGGAGTGTTCTAAGAAAGCCCCTGGAAGCTTCTGCAAAAGTAATCAAACATCCTTCGCCTACTCGTTGGTCAGCTCATGATGATGCCTGTTGGAGTCTTCGTGAGAGATGGAAGAAAACAATTTCCACTTTGTCCGAAATTGAAAATGACACCACCCAGAAGAAAGTTACGCGATGTGAAGCAAGTGGGATTCTACGTCAACTTCAGTCACTGGAGGTTGGGATCATGACCTGCCTATGGGGTGATATTCTCGCAAGAATGAATGCCACAAGCAAGAAATTACAAAGTGTAAACATTGATATAGGAACTGTGTGTGAACTGTACGGGTACCTTGAAGAATAGTTCAAAGAACTAGAATTACTATATGAATCCTATAAGAACAGGGCAAGAAACTTAGTGGAGTTGACTATGAGGAAGAGAAAAAGAGGAAGAAAAAGCCCACTAGGCTTTTTGACGACAGCGCAGATGAAAGTAACAAAAATGAAGACGAGTACAATCCATCAGTCAGTTTCAAAATTGATACTTATGACACAATTTTGCACAGTCTCTCATTTGAAATGAATCGAAGAAAAGTGCCGTATGAAAACCTCTCGAAGGAGTTCCAGTTTCTCGCAACAATGCATGTGATGTGAAAAGGACGTCATAAAATAGGCAAAAAAACTTCAAGAACACTTTTCGACTGATATTGAATCTGAATTTGTAAGCGAATATCTGCACTTCAGAGCACACCTGAAATCAAGTGGCCTAGAAATAAATGCATTCCTACAACTTTCACAGAAAATTCGACAGGAAGCCCTACAGTGTATATATCCCAATCTGGACACTGCTGTTACGATTTTTCTGTGTAAGATGGCAACAAATTGCTCAGCTGAACGATCGTTTTCCACCCTCAAAAGGTTGAAAGACTACCATAGAACAACTATGACAGAAGAAAGGCTCAGCAACTTGGCAGTTCTACGAATTGAGAGTGATATTACAAGGGCACTGGACTACAAGGACATGATAAATACCTTCGGCGAGCGAGCAGCAAGACGTAGAATATTCTAGGACATTTTGGGTGAGTCGTAATGAACGTATATATATATATATATATATATATATATATATATATATATATATATATATATATATAACAATATAAATAGGTTATGCATGTAAATGTAAATCAACATGTTCATTAAATATGAGGGGTGGCACTTTCTGCTGGCCTAGGGACAGGAAATACCTAAATACACCACTGGTTATGGTATAATGTGTATGTCCAGCAATTGATATGGGCAGAATGAATTACATGTCGGATAATCTTTAGACATGCATGTTCGCAGTTATAGCAGGAATAATTTTAAAAAAAATTATGAAGAGAAGGAAAGGAATTTGTTTGTGAAATATAAATAAATAATCAGTTAAAAATAAAAAGCAATTAGTAAATATCTATAGGGAGGGGTATATCCATTAAATTAATAATGTTAATCAGATGATTCATCAGGCCTGGATCAAATTTTGTGCATTGAAGCACTAAGTGAGTGAATTATCCTGTACAGTTTATTTTACTTGTTATGTGTATATTTATTTCTGTTTCTTTGTAATTTGCTATTTTTTTTTATTCAGCAATGATTTTTATAATGAGTGCACACCCTTTTTTTACATACTGATTAATTCTGGATATGCTAATATTTGTTAGAGATCACCAGGTGCAGTCCTTTTCTTGTAAAACATAGGATTCATTTTTATTCACAGGAATGAATGGATTTTTCTCACTTTATGTCTATTGTTTCCAAAGATTGCAATGAAAATGTTTCTATATAGTGAAAACCATTCCTCCAATCTTTCCCCATAGACACCATCATCATACTTTTCAAGGATTTAGCCCTTGAGTGGCCTGTTCCAGCCTTAGAAGTCATCGTTGAATCTCTTAGAACACGTCCTAGTTTTCTTTTTCATAATGGTTTGTAATTTAAAGCTTGTTTTGGTAATCTTTCTGGTTTCTTTCTTGCAATGCGTTCCATCTATTTATGTTTATATTTTTTAATTTTTTCTATTACTGATTCCTGGTTTAATTCTTTCTTAATTTCTTTATATCTTTTGTGATTGAATAGAGTATACTTTACAGTTTTTCCTCATAAACTTCGTTTCAGCTGTTATTAATCTTTGTTTGCCTTTTTATTTTATTGTCCAGATTTCACTTCCATACAATAGGACTGGTAGGGCTAATGTATACTTTTAATCTAGTTTATTTTTGAACTAGGTTAGGTTTAAATATAGAGTTAATTACACCTGTTATTTTTAAATATTTTGCAATTTTTAGGTTTTTTTTTTTTTTTTTTCATTTTCGTATGTAATCATACATCCTAGGTAGTTAAATGAATTCACCTGTTCTAAGTCTGCACTGTTAGCCTAGTGGCTGTGTGCTTCGCGACCATATGACTGGGGAAGGAGTGTCCCAGGTTCGATTCCCGTCGAAAACGTGAGGAATTTAAGGATCTTCCTCAGCCATAGCCAAGTTAGCCGGTCTTGGGCATGGGCAGTAGGGTTTTTTCCGCCAGTTTATCTGGCGTTTTTCATCCCGCAAGCAGGCAAACCAGCCCCGTGAACACACATGGATCTACAGCCATAAATATTTAACCCCCCCATGAGGGGGCTCAACTCGCACCAATAGGGACGGGGAGAAAAAGGGAGGAAACTCCATACGAATAAATAAATAAATAAACCTGTTCTAAAATCTATTATTGTTATCTATTACTATTTTAGTTCTTATTGAATTAAAGGCTATTGTTTTTGATTTTTCTGTTGATATTATCATTCTGTAATCTTTGGCTGTTTCATTTAAATTTAAAATATCTTTCTGTAAGTTATCTTCAGAATTCCTAATTATTATTTGATCATCAGCAAAAAGGAAAGTGTTTAAGTTCACAGTAGGAGAAAGTTTAATACCTTGATGGAAAGCAATAAATTTTTAATTAATTTTATTATTATTTCATTTAGATAAATATTAAAAAGAGTTGCTGAAAGGGGACATCCCTGTTGGACTCCTTGGTTTATCTGTCTTGGATGTGATAGTTCATAATGCACTCTTATTTGTATTTGATGATTTTCATATTCATATCATATATACTTATGACAGCTTTTAAAATATCATTTGTCTTTTTTTTAATGTTAAATAAAATACTTTTAACTTTATCAAATGTTTCTCGAAATTAATAAATGTAATGTGTTTCTAAATTGTATTGTCTTCTTTTCTCTATTATTAATTTTAGGCAAAAGGCTGGGTCTATACATGATCATCCTTTTCTAAACCCATTTTGTACTTCTAAAATAAAGTTTTCTGAATAGGTATTATTTCTCGGAAAATTCCCATGTTATTCCTCTAAGTAAACTATTATTTTTTTGGCTATATAGCCTAGTTTTGTTTAGGAGTGCTCCTTTTTTACAATGTCATTGGCTTTTTTACTCAAATCTTAGGACACTACTGATGTGTTATAGAAACCAATATATGAAGAATAATATAGGTGGAAAATTCGGACATACCTTTTTTGGATGTTGTTAGCTGTCCATTCCTAGACTTCCCCCACGAGTTCTGAAGACGCACTGTCGAAACGGCTCACACCCCGTTACTCTCATCAATCCTTCCTCTTCCCCAAAAAATAGTTTCTATTTTCAGATCCTTCTCTAACCCCTCTGCCAAAGCACTCTCTACCCACCCTTAATAATAATAATAATTTTATACATATAAAAAAAAACCCGGGTTTTTTCAAAAAATTCCCCCACATCGCTTTATCCCCACTTTTCCCAAACCCCCCCCCCCTTCTTTTTAACAGCATCTGTACTTTAGAGCAGATGAATGCATATCACTGGGATAAGGAGACAGCCAACAACATCCTAAAAGGTATGTCCAAATTTTCCTCCTATATTATTCTTCGTATATTGGTTTTTGATAATACATCAGTAATGCTAAGATTTGAGTAAAAAACCAATGACATTGTAAAAAAAGGGCACCCCTAAACTATATAGCCATAAAAATAATAGCTTTCTGAATATTTTATTAATTTGTTATTTAAAATTCTGCTATATATTTTGTAATAGGAATTTAGAATATTTATACCTCTATAAGAGCCTCCATAGCTCAGTCAGTTTAGATGAAGCCCTTTGGTCAGAAAGACCTGGGTTTGATTTCTGTCGGTGACGTGAGGAACTTTATCTGGTCTCTTTCGACTAAAGGTGAGTTAGCTGGTCTCATACGGATAGAGGTTTTTCACCTGGAAACTCGGATTTTTCGTCTCTCAAAACAGACAAACCAGCCCTGTGAACACACAGATTACAGTCATGAATACTTATGACAATATGTGGAAGAGATATGGTTCTCACCACATGTTGTTATGCCCATAGTTAACTATTAGTCACATCATGGTAGTCAACCTCCTAGATAGGAGACAACACATGAATGGAATACCTCAATAATTTTTAGGGTCATCTCTACTACCTTTTTTAAAGATAGGGATCACTGTTGCTTTTTTCCTATTAGTGGGTTACTTGTTGAATAGATTTTATTTAAAAATAATAAGTCTTTCTTTGAACCTTATTCCTGCATACTTATATAATTCTGAATCTAACTTATCTTCTCCAGATGATTTTCCATTTCTTGTTTCTTTCAGGCTGATTTCTGATTCTTTAGTTATTTCTTTTTCATTTTCATTAAGTGTTTGCCAGTTATCTTTTTTTAAAATATTTATCTGTCCACAATTCTGTATAGAAATTTAGAAATTATTCTAATTTCTTTAATTTAACTCTTATTTAAATTTAATTTAAATTCTTTAATTTTATGCTTTCTTTGGTATCTGTACTTAAATGTTTCAAAATCTTACATACATTGGGTCTTATTTTGTATAAATCATGTTCCAAATAGAAACAAATTTGTTCCATGATTCTCTGTCTTTTTCTGACTTCTCTTTTAGCTATGGCTTTTATTCTTTTATATTCTATTTCATCTTCTAATCTTTTACTGCTTATCCATTTATGATATGCTTCTTTTTTCATTTTGATTATTTCTTTGATTGTATTGTCACATATTTTCAGTTGTTTTTTGAATTTTTTGGTCTTTCATAAGCTTTCATTTTCTCCTGTATTTAGCATAATTTTTATATTAAGCCATTCTATTTCTATTTCTTTAGTTTGTTTTATTTTATCTAAATATTGGTTAATTCTATATCCATTGTATATTTATGTCATTTAATAATATAGTTTTATAAACAAATGTTTTAATTTTCTTTCTGTTCTTGTTATTTGTAGCCATTTAGGTGGTAATCTTAATTTTATTTTAGCAAGGAAGTGGCAAAACTTTACTTTACAAGGAAGTGGCAAAACTTTGCTTTACTTGTATCTGCTGCACAGATACAAGTAAAGCAAAGTAAAAGTTTTGATTGTATCACGAAATATGTAGAGACAAGTTGTGAGGCTATGTACTGTATTTATTGACGTTAGAGTAAGTAATTCTAGCTTTGAAGGAAACTTTGAGGGTGCCATAATTTTATCATAAATTATTTACATGTAAACAGAAGAAGTAATATTAAATATTTAATAAATATTACTTCTTATGTTTACATGTAAATAATTTATGATAGAGTAAGTAATTATTATAATTAGAGACGAGTGGAAGGAAAAATGACCCTGTATTATGAAAACCTCCTTTTCTACTGACACTATATGGCATAGACAACACAAACAAAACAAAGTAGAAATTTTGTGATGACACATACAGTATCTGAATAAAATACTTTAACAACATACTTCAAATTTTTGGTTGCAGAATGTTTTTTTTTTTATATGTGACTCCCTCCCACAAAAGGTTGTAAACCTATAATACATTAGTACTATGGAAGGGTTAAGGATTTTTTTTTTTGTATTTTTTAAATTAATTTTTCCAATTTTTTTTTTTTAAATTAATTTTTTTGTATTTTGTACTCATTTTTACCAGGCCTGAAAATCTGTTCTAGAGACCAAACATGGAACTTTTCCAAGCCACCAATAAGCAGGGAGGTGGTCTCACACTGACTGATGAAGTTCATCCACCACCTAATGACAATCACAAATATCCATCCGTATGGCAGGATTTGAATCCACAGCCTGTTGGTTGGGAAGCAGATATGCTAACCACTTGGCTAGCCATGTGATTACACTTGTTCATAACAGAGAATGAATGAAGAAACACCTTATTTATAGAAAACAAAAGCAAAATATGTATGTATGTATGTGTGCACACACACACACGGCTTGAAAAACACACTTATCTGCTCATCCATAATGAGTGACAATTTTTAGCTGATGAGTAAAAAAAAATCAGAAGAGGAGTTTGCTTAATCATCAGTTTTATGTATGTAATAGATTCTGTTTTATGATTAATATCATAAATTGTTCTTTGTATGCTTACTTACCTTGGAGAATGCTGATAATTGCAAATATGTTTTTTGTCATAATGGAATACTACCAATAAGAGGATAGAATACATGTGTATCATTTGTCTTTAGAGTGTGTTCAGTTATACTGCAAGGTAACCAGTTAATCATGACTCTTAAACAGATATATGCAGTGGAAAGAGGTAATTAGTTTATTTTTTACCCAGTGATGGAATGCTGGGTAAAAAATAAACTAATGAACTTGCTTTCCCTAAATATTTCTGTTTAAGAGTCATGATTAAAAATTTCTAGCCTAAATATTTTTTTATTATTATTTTTGAGTTGCTGCCATGTTCTTATTGACATCACTACCCTCTCTATCCAACAATATTTTGGAGCCAATCAGAATCCAGAAATGCACTAATATAGTTATATAAGTTAAATTGTGAATGAAGATATTTGGGAATTATAATACTTCATTCACATTTAACATAATCTGCCATAACTTAAGCAAGACTTGTAAATATCATTTGTTGTTAGTCTCTTGCTTATAAATTATTATTCATATAATTACTTTGAGTTTGTTTATTACTGTTTAATTATATAATTTTGGGATATGTATTAGTAATGAAAGGATTCTGTGTTAAAATGTCATTCAATTTATTTTATTTATTCCTGTGTTAATATTATAAGAAGCTATGTATATATATTATAAGAATTTGTATCTATCATATTTAAATGTATTTTATGTGAACTACGGATTATTTTTTTAATTTGTTATTTCTGAAAGAAATGTAAATGTGTAGAATTCTGCTGATGTGATTTGATTGGTTACAGTCAGAGAACTGAGACTGAGTTGTTTTTAGTTAGTGCGTGCTTAGAACGTGAACGGCTATGTATATGGAGAGAGGCCAGTAGGATGTAAGCTGAACTGGTTAGAACCGGATTTTGGGTGGGAAAGAATAAGCATATTTGATTGGAAAACGAAAGTAAAGGGAAGAAGTATTCAGGACAGCAAGGAGTTAAGTAACTGGTGGCAGTAAGGGGATTTGGAAATGCCGTAAATCGATTAAGAAAGGGCCATTCGGCAATTCGGAATATTTCTATGGAATTCTAATATTACGACGAATTCCAAATGTTTTGAGGAAGAATAGTGCAAAGCTGAATTTAATGCATAGAAGAAAATAAGGAATTAGTAGATTACTTAAAACGAGTGCGTCAAGACTTGTATAACTCTGTGTCTATAAATTCAGTATTATAGCGAAGATTTCTTTTGAATAGTGTTACTTCAAAGTAATAGTTAACTACAGTTTTAAGTGTGCCTATAGTGAATCCAATGTGTAAAAGGTGTAACCCGGTAAGAACAGTCCTTTTTATATTTCAGCGTGAATTGTATATCATAGCACCAGTATGTTAAACAGAGGCAGGCAATTTCGATGTGTATGATTTTGTTTGTGCAGTGTGTATGTGTGAATGAATCATGAAAAAAGAGATTTATGGAAGGAGAATGAAACTGGAAAGCAGGTTTGTCATAAGTGTTTTGAAAGTGAATACTGGGAGAGTGAGGAAAATAAGAAGAATGATAGTGGTAAGTTGAAAGATGAAATGCATGAAAATGCGATTTGTGAGGTTCATGTTGCAAGCAATATGAGTGACCACAAGAATGAAATGGTAGAAAATGAAGAGAATGACCATATAGTAATGGAAAAGATAGCACACATTATGCAGAATGAAATGTGAGATTAAGTGGCTGGAGAAACACCTGCAGATGGTGTTTCTCCCAAAACACCAACACTTTCGCTTCTGTGTTTCTCTGGAGAAACACAGAAGCAAAAGAAGGGAGAAAGCAGAGTATGAAAGAGTGAAAGCATGAGAATAAAGATCGAACATTGATAAAAGGAGAGTATGATGAAATCATATTTTCCTGGTGCCAAGATTAAGTATATTAGTGATGCTGTAAGGATACAGAGAGTGAAGGTGAGAAATGTTTATTTTGGCTGGTATAACTGATTTAGCAGGTGCAAGTGCAGTATGCAGGTACATGTTGCTAGTGAAAACAAACAGAAAATAAAAGTTGAGTCTGTTCCCATGGTATGATAAAGGTGAACTGAGATGGAGCTGTGATCATGAATGAGTCAGTGCACGGATTGCAAGAGGAATGGTGTGGAGTTCATGGATTATGTGTGGCATGAGTTTGATGGAAGGATTTATATAAGATGGCTTGCACTGGAATGGATTTGTGGTTGGTAAGCTTGAGAAAGTGTTGTTCAGTGAAAGTTCAGAAGTGCAAAACCAGAATGTTTAGAGGAGATGTAAATGAGCATGATTCAGGCAACCTAGAGGTTAGTGAATGAGAGAGTGATCACATGATGTTGAATGTAGCTCTCCATGTTTTTAACTTTAGTGGACTAAGCAACACAAGGTGTAAGGAAGGTTGTCAGATGAGAGGGTATCTATGGAACCTTATCACCTTATCACCTGCTATGGAATTACAAAGCAGGTGATAAGGACAAGCCGAGGAGTCAGCTTTCAGCAATGCCATGGCATAAGAAATTGGAGCGGAGAGATTGGTGGTGCATGGAGGGGAGAGGGTCAAGGTGTGTTTGAAAAAAAAGCAGTATCAGAATGTATACACCCAGTAAGAAGAATAAGTCAGGTAGGAGTTAGATGGATAAATAGCTTCATTAAGCAGAAGTTGCAGTCAAAGAAAAGGTTTTTGAGGGAATATAAAGAAAAAGATGCTTAGCATGTCCATGAGCAGTACATAGTACAGGCAAGAAGAGTGACTCATATGGTAAGGAAAGCCATTGCTAATTATGAGACAAAACTAGATGATCAGTAGAAACATTCATCAGCTACTTTCTCTCATAATTAGCTTTATCCTCTCTTACATATATATCATCCTTCTTGCTTCTACTTTGTTCTGCCCATGGTCATACTGATCACTTTTTTCTGTATGTGCAAGTAAAAGGACGAATAACTATGGAAGGATGACGTTAAAAAGTTTTGATGGTAGCAGAAGCAAACCACATAGTTGAATTACTGAGTGATCATTTAGCAAAAGTGCAAAATCTAGGTGTTGTTGCACTGCCACATTGACTAATGGGAAAATAGAGGTTGAAGAAATGGAGAGCTTAGAATAGTGTAAAATCTCCATGAGAACACAGCCATGGGATTAGATTTCGTATCTACCTGTGTATTATGAGAATATGCAAGGCAATTATCAACCCCTCAGACCAAGCTGTTTGATTTAAGCCTCAGTACTGGGAAGGTGCCAGTGGAGTGAAAAAATTCCCTAGATCTTGGGAAAAATTCCAAGGAGTGGCAGCCCTGTGTTCTACCTATTGAAATAGAAGCTTTAGTAGTCAAAAAAATTAAATATTTCCACATTTATACGGTTCGAGTCACTCAATTCGAGTCATTCATTCTGTGAATTTCTAGATCTAGAGTATAAAAAGGTTCTTCAACATGGCAACACCTGTTTTCTTTCGCTACTTCCAGCTATTGACAGAATACTTGAAATCTATGAGGGACTGAAATCATATTTTATTTCACAAGAACACTGTCCAGTGATGATAAAACAGTTCTTTGATAATGATTGTGGTGAAATGTAATTGTGGTTTGTGCACGGCAACTCAAATTGTTTAACAAATCTATCTTGATTATGGAAAGTACAAAAGCGAGTGCAACAGATATTGTCATTGAACTTAGAAAATTAAAAACAAATGAATTAAAAAAAAAAAATCAAATTGAGGAAAGGTGTGATAATAAATTTATACCTCAAGAAGCAAAAAAAGCTTTTTAGAATTCTGGAAAATAATGGAAGTATTAATATTAATACAATACTACAAGAATTTACAAAATTTTATGACCGATGTCTTTCTTACACTGAGCTTTGGGAAATGTTGGTTTTGGTGGAGCAGAATCTTTTACTTGGATAAACAACAATGAATTAACTTGGTCGGAAATTGAAGCTTCAGGTGAAAAAATTAATGAAACTCTTTCAAATAATGCAATAAATATGGATGAACTGTTTGATGAAGTGGTGATTGCAAAAGCTTTTTGGTCGGCAAACAGTGTGTAGCTCAGTGGATGTGGCGTTTACACATCACGGCGCTTGGCCGCATGAAGGAAGACTTGGTTTCGAGTCTAGTCGGCGACTAGAGGAAATTTTTCTAAGCCTTTTTTCGACCAGTTCCCGAGTTAGTCGATCTCTGGCACAGGCAAGTGGGTTTTTTCTTTCGGAAACTCCGGTTTTTTGTCCCATAAACTCAAGAAAATCAACCATAGAACCCACATTATTTTCAGACATTAAATACGAGTGTTAGGGTTAGGGACCACAAGATGGTGGCACCTGTAGAGCCGTCTCTCTTCACTGCGTGCCATTTAATTAGTGATAGTCTTGGGCCAGCTATCTCTGATTGGGTACCAGTGGAGATTGAACTGCCCACTCAGTCTCCAAAAAGTTAGATAGGGCTGAAAACGGCCTAACCTACTCCCTGTATATACGGGAATAAAAAGGCGTTGGTTTTTTTTTTTTTTTTTTTTTTTTTAACTATGACATTTTGAAAAATACAAGTTGTGAAGAAAAATGGATACAACTATTCAGTCATTTCAAAGAAAAGAACATTTCATTGCCCAATCTTGTCCAAATTATAGAATACATTTTCAGCCTGCCAGGCACATACATCTTCATCTGTTGAAAGGATATTCTCAGTGATGAATAACATATGGTCTGAAGAAAGAGGTAGAATGGCTGAATCAACAGTAAAAGCTGTATTGTGCTGCAAACTTAATAGTGAACTAAATTGTAGTGAATTTTTCGACGCAATTAAAAATAAAGAATTTTTAAAGAAAGTTCATGCTAGTGATAAATATTAATAACTTTTTAATAATAAGTTATGTTCAGTTAAGAGTAATTAAAAATTATTACTACGAAATGTTGTTTTTTGTTAACCACTCTGTTATTTTGCCTTTTGAATCATAAGTACTTAGCATAGAAGGCGTTACTTTCTGTTTTGAGCAAACAGAAAGTAACGCCTGTTTTGAGCAAACAGAAAGTAAAGAAAAAATCAAAAATGTCCCTGTTTGATAAAAAAAATTTTATGGTAAGTCTAATCATATTCCATTATGGCAAAATCAGTCATAATCCACATAAAAAGTGTGTAATGAATGGCATGTCCTATTAGGTACAGAAATCACTTTTGTGAAAAGATGTAAGTAGAATATATTTACAGCATAAAATGTGCCACACATTTGGCAATCCTTTTTACTAATTAACTTAACATTCTAACTAGTCATTGATCAACAGACGAGTGCATTTTTCAAGCCCTGACTATATATTATTGTGAAATTGTGTAATTGCTATGATGGTTAATTTTATTGAGTTGTGGGACTGAAAACTTAAGTTTCAGGGATGGGAAACCCTATTTATCTGTGCCAAACAATGGGTAACTGAGGAACCAACTGAAAAATAGTTTAGAAAAATGTTCCTATAGTCAGTGACTAGAATCAAATTTATGGTTCTTCTGTCCTGTTCTGTCAAGTGTCATCTCCATCTTAACTGTTATGGATCTCTACTAGAGATCTGTAATGTGCAGCAGAAAGATATGATGATGCTCTAATCTCTTCCATCTTGCAGTTTGTATCTTATGCCTGTAGATATGTGTTCGTAAGGCTACTTTGCCTCTTTTGAGGGACAAAAAACTCGAGTTTCCAAGAGGAAACCCTCCACCCAGACTAGTGAACTCACCCTTTATTTGAACTGATGAAGGTCCCTCTTGTCATAGACAAATTTGAATCCAGGTCTTTCCAACCAATGGGCTCATCTGTACCACTGAGCTTAGAAGCTGGACTTTCTCCTTGTTACTTAATAATGCTATATAAGTAAAAGCCATTTCTACAGAACTACACTGGCAACCTTATGTTTTTGCATATTATATAAAAATAAGAATTTTAGAAAATGAAAATATAAATATTACAATAATTTTTTTTATCTTCTTTTAATTTCAATCCTGCCAGTGATAAATTGGAGATTTATAGCCCATTTAATACAAAGCTAGGTGTGTTACCTTGTTAAACACCTCTGTAGCGCAATTGGAAGAACGATGGTACTTTGCGCTCTTCGATTAGAAAAGGCATAAGTTCGATTCTCGTCATGACGGGAGGAATCTTTATCTGGACTTTTTCAATTGAAGGTGAATTAGCCAATCTCATATGGAGGTCGCAGAGTTTTTTCCTCCCAGAAACTCGGATTTTATATCCCACATACAGACAAATCGGCCCTTCAGAACACATGCAATTTATAGACAAAAAATACTAGCTATGGTGGTTGTTGCGGGCAGTAGATGGCATTGATGTAGGTAATTGGTAGTAGAGGTTCTGTGTAGTAGTGGAGACAGAGAGTTGTACAGTAGATGTCCTCCTGCGATGAGTCTTCGGACTCCTTGGAGGTATCATGAATAATAATAATTATTATTATTATTATTCTGGAATCCAAACAGTAATTTTTCAGGCCTGAGTTTCCAGGAGGAAAGCCCTCCACCTAGACCAGCTAACTCATCATTTGTTTGAAAACACCTGATAAAGGTTCCTCTCGTTATAGACAGATTCAAACCCAGTTATCCAGTAAATAGTTGTGGTGATTTTACATTTGAATTTGAATCCACAGTCTGCAGGTTAGAGAGTGGAGATACTATTCACTCAGCCAATGGTATGAATGAATAGTATTTCCACTTACTCTACTACACAATAAAAATTGACTGATTTATCAAGTTCATACTGTTTTCCCTATCAAGTTCATACTGTTGACAAATCAATGTCTCCTTGTGGAGAGATGAAATAATAATTATTTATGTGAGATGACTTCTGTTTGAAACAATATGATGATTAATGTCATACGAAGATTAATGTATCTGTTGCTTATTTCTAGGTAAACATTGTGTGCCATGGACGAACTCCAATAATGGAGGATATTGATGGAAGTGATCCTTATGCAGTATGTATTTTTCATTTTTAATTGGGGAGAGATTGTTCGAGAAACTTATAATTGTTACATTAACATTTATAAGACATTTCTTGATCCAGTTATAAAAATTATAGTGTGCACTGTCATTAATTTTTGCTTAGGTTTTCATTTTATAAGTAAATACTGAAATGACTTTTCTTTATAACTTTGGTTCAATGGATTTTTTTACAACACTCAAAAAGAATTAAAATAGAATTTAATACTTCCTATATTTCGTCCTAGTCACTAGGACATCTACGGGGATTACAAAAACAATTAATGTAACATGCACACAAAAACTTACAATACTAAGCCCAACCACGTGGGTGACACTAAAGTCCTATCTAGGTGGAGCACCCTCTAAGGGCGGTAGTAGGTGGCCTGGAATGTAAGGTGGGACCTCTGGTGATGAGTGTTTCCCAAATCTTCGGAAGCTTAATGCAACCGTATTTATTAAGATTTGGTTGGTTTCTGAGAGCCGCTGCTGCTTCTAAGAAAAGTCTCTCTTTCTTGGATTTGCTGTGGTGGAGCATGGTGGTTTTCTTCCATGATACTCTGTGGGTGGTGTCCAAAACATGGTCAGCCAAGCCTGAATGGCCATAGTTGTGTTTAACGATGTACGACTTGTGTTCCTCCAGGCGGATGGATGCTGATCTGCCTGTCTATCCAAAGTACACAAGCTTACAGGAACTTTGTAAACTCCAGGCAGAGAGAGAGGAGGGAGCTGATCTTTCGTAGAACGGATAAGGGTAGCAAGTTTGCGGTAGGGCTTATACGCTGTGTGTAGGTTATACTTTTTTAGTATCTTGGCTATTTTTTTTCTGAAGTACCACGGATGTAGGGTATGGTGATGGCATTTTTAAAATCTTGTTGACGAGAGGGACGGGGAATGGGGGAGGAATTGATTATTTTTTTGATAGTGTGTTCGCTGTAGCCATTGGAGAGGAAAGTTCTGTGTATGTGGTTAAGCTCAGTAGTGAGGGCAGTTCCACTGGAACAAAGATTGTGGGCTCTCTTGGTAAGGGTTTTAATAATGCCATATTGTTGCGAGGGGTGGTGGTGGAAGAGTTTGTGAATGTATCTGCCTGTGTGTGTGGGTTTTCTGTATACAGTGAAAGCAAGTGTATCATTAGGCAGGCGTGTGACTAAGGTGTCTAGGAAGGGTAAACAATTGTTCTTTTCCTTTTCCATAGTAAACTGGATTCTTGGATGTAGGCTATTGAGATGATTGAGGAAGGAGTCTGACGTGTCTGGGCCATGAGGCCAAATAGAGAACACATTATCTACATATCTTAGCCAGATAGAAGGTTTGAGTGGGGCTGAGTCTAAGGCTCGTTTTTCGAAATCTGCCATATAGAAATTGGCAAGGGGGGGTGAGAGGTGGGGGGAACCCATGGCGGTTCCCTCTATCTGCTTGTAGATTTTGTTCTTCCAAGAGAAATACCCAGAGTTGATGGCAAAGGAAAAGAGATCTAAGATGTCAGAGGGAAAAACGTTTTCTAAGAGAGATAAAGTGTCAGTTAAGGGAATATTGGTAAACAAAGAGGAGATATCAAAGCTTACTAATATGTCTGTATTATTCAAGGTTAAATTTTCTGTGAGGGCTTTAAAGTGGGTCCAGTTTTTTATATAGGAAGTGGAATTTCCGGTGAGGGGGGACAGAGAGTTGGCCAGCTGTTTAGACAGTCTGTAACAAGGTGCATTGGTGGCATCTACTATAGGTCTGAGTGGGGAATTGGGTTTGTGGATTTTTGGTAAACCGTATATTCGGGGGGGGGGGGGGGGGAGCGGAAAGGTTTAAGTTTTTTTGTGACATCAGGGGGCCAGGAGGTTACTTTTTTAAGTGAGATTTTTAATTTCTTAACTTGTGTTTTTGTGGGGTCGTGTTCTAGCGGGATGTAGGTAGCACGATCGCGGAGGATAATGTTCATTTTACGATTGTATTCGCTGGAAAAAATAGCCAAGATACTAAAAAAGTATAACCTACACACAGCGTATAATCCCTGCCGCAAACTTGCTACCCTTATCCGTTCTACGAAAGATCAGCTCCCTCCTCTCTCTCTCTCTGCCTGGAGTTTACAAAGTACCCTGTTCCTGTAAGCTTGCGTACTTTGGACAGACAGGTAGATCAGCATCCATCTGCCTGGAGGAACACAAGTCGTACATCGTTAAACACAACTATGGCCATTCAGGCTTGGCTGACCGTGTTTTGGACACCACCCACAGAGTATCATGGAAGAAAACCACCATGCTCCACCACAGCAAATTCAAGAAAGAGAGACTTTTCTTTGAAGCAGCAGCAGCAGCTCTCAGAAACCAACCAAATCTTAATAAATACGGTTGCATTAAGCTTCCAAAGATTTGGGAAACACTCATCACCAGAGGTCCCACCTTACATTCCAGGCCACCTACTACTGCCCTTAGAGGGCACTCCACCTAGATAGGACTTTAGTGTCACCCATGTGGTTGAGCTTAGTATTGTAAGTTTTTGTGTGCATGTTACATTAATTGATTTTGTAATCCCCGTAGATGTCCTAGTGACTAGGACGAAATATAGGAAGTATTAAATTCTATTTTAATTCTTTTTGAGTGTTGTAAAAAAATCTATTAAACCTCCAACATAATGTCCTCACAGCACTTAATCCTCTACACAAGAACTTTGGTTCAGAGATTATAAACAGTCTCGATTTATGAAATTTCTTATTCTGAATATTAAATTTTAATAAAAACCCTATCAGTATTATAGCTGATTTACAGATGTCATAAAATTTTATCAAAAACCAAGTTATCTTAAAATTTAGTATTGTGTTTTTAAAAGAAGATGCTATTATAAAAAGTTAGTAAAAATTATTAAAGCATGACTGACCCTTAACAAAGCCATGTTGTTCTCATGCAGTATCATATTCTTATCCACCCATTCTTGAATTCTCTCTTTCACCAATTTTTAAGTCCTTTTACCACCACTCCTAAGATACTGATTGGTCTATAATTTGCTACTAGTCTTAGAACTTTCCTTATGCAAGGGAATTATTTTGCATACTTTCCCCTCTGCTGGAATTCTACCAGAGCAGAGACTTAAATTAAAGAGCCTAGTCAGGAGCATTGCCAGTTCCCCTGCACATTCTCGCTAAACCCAAGCTGAAACCATCTAATCCCACAGCTGTATTTACAAGGGCTGTTTGATAAGTCTGTGCAAATTCGAAGAGATGGCGCCACCAGTATATATCAAGGTTATATTTAGTTGCTGGCAACTGTTTGAGGATCACACATTAAGTTTCAGCAGATAGATCTATTTCTCTGTGTTTGGCATTCTGAATCGATCAAGCACTCTGATTTGTGAAAAATGGATGAGAAAGAATTTTGTGTAGTGATTAAACATTACTTTTTTGGAAGACAAAATGGCTTAGGAAACCAAAACTAAGCTTGATAAACATTATGGTGAGTTTGCACCTTCGATTAGAACAGTTTATAAGTGGTTTAGTAACTTTCTAATTGGCCATATGAGCACAAGTGATGCTGAACATTCTGTATGCCCTGTTGAGGTCACTACTCCAGAAATTATTGAAAAAATCCATGATATGGTGATGGGTGATAGAAGAGTGAAGGTGTGTGAGATTGCTAAGGCTGTGGGCATCTCAAATGACCATATACATAATATTTTGCATGAATATTTGCATATGAGAAAATTATCCACAGGATGGGTGCCTCGTTTGCTCACACTGGATCAAAAGCATCAACGTGTGAACTATTCAAGCTTGAAGCTGTTTTAAAGGAATCCAGAGGAATTTTTGCATCGTTTATAACAGTGGACGAAACATGGATTCATCACTACCAGCCTGAGACCAAGGAACAGTCAAAACAATGGGTTGCAAGCGGAGAATTTGCACCAAAGAAAGTGAAAACCGTTCCTTCAGCAGGAAAGGTTATGGCCACCATCTTCTTGGATACTCATTGCACAATCTTTATAGACTTCTTGGAAAAGAACAAAACAATTACCGGAGTATATGATGCTTCCTTGCTGGATCATCTAAATAATGAAATAAAGGAAAAACAACCACACTTGGTGAAAAAAGGAGATTCTTTTTCACCACGACAATGCACCCGCTCACTCTTCTGCAATTGTGACCTCAAAATTCTTTGATTTACACTACGGAGTCCTTTCGCATCTCCCCTAAGATTTTGCTCCCTCGGACTACTATTTGATTCCAAACATGGCAGGAAAGAGATTTTCATCAAACGATGAGGCGATTGCCAAAACAACTGCCTATTTTGAAGAGTTGGACAAATCATACTATATGGACGGGATCAAAAAACTCGAGCATCATTGGACTAAGTGCATAGACCTCAAAGGAAACTATGTTGAAAAATAAAAAATGTTTGTCCCAAAAAAATTGTTTTCTTCATTTTTGTACGGACTTATCGAACAACCCTCGTACATTGAGATTCTGCAATATCCTAATAACCTCCAATTCATCCACCTCTGTTTCTGTATCAGTCTCTGTCACAGCAGTAACCTCACTTGGATGATATACCCTTGCAAAGTGGTCATTTAGTAACTCAATTGTTTAATCTGCTTCTCTCACCTTGTCACCATCAGCACTCATTAAGGTTAATCTTCCATAATTATTCTTCCCTCTTACTTGCCACATAATGAAAGAATTCTTTGGGATTTCCTTTGGCCTGCTTGGCTAAATTCTTCTTGTAATCTAATTTTGCCTTTCTTACAATGCTAGTCAACTTTCTTGCCTGAGCCTTGTACTATTCATAAGTTTACATACCCTCCACAGCATTTTCTTCTTCTGCAGCTCATGATTAATAATATTACTCATCCATCAACTCATATCTGATTAACCCTCCTTACCTTAGATATACAATATAATATTGCTTCCTCTAGATGTCCCCTTAACTATCTCCCATTCACTACCAACATCCTTCCCTTGCAGGGTTTTAATGCCATGGCACAAATTCAAGCTTCCTCCTAAGTTTGTCATAATCACCTGCCTTGTAGTTCCACAATGTCCCTTCTTGACAGAATATTCCTCATGTTTTACAATCTCCCAAGTCAAGATGGCATGGTCACTTTTGCCAGTGAGAGGTAATCTGGCCACCTTGGCTATGTTCTTCTGATCCTCTGACCAGGTCCGAGGATCTGGTCAGAGGATCAGAAGAACATAACCAATGTTCTTCCATCAGATGCTCCCTCAAGTAATTATCTCTTTGTTGGTGTATAAATTCCATTTCCTTCCAGTCTATATCTCCATAGTTGAGGTCCCCAATAATAATCACTTAACCTGCCCTCGTACTAATTTGCCGATGCATTTCTTTCAGATCATTCCTAATGTGTCTGGACCATGAGGTCAAATCATCTACATATCTTAACCAGATAGAAAGTTTGAGAGGGGATGAGTCTAAAGACTCAGCCCCTCTCAAACTTACTACCCATGTCCATTGTACCAAAGATCAGCTCCCTCCTCTCTCAGCTTGGAGTTTATAAAGTACTCTGTGAACAGACCGGTAGATCAGTACCCACCCTCCTAGAAGAACACAAATCATAAATCACAAATCTGGCTTTGCAGACCATGTTTTAGATACAGCCCACAGGATCTCCTGGGAAAAAACCACCATGCTCCACTATAGTAAATTCAAAAAAGAAAGACTATTTTTAGAATCTGTGGCAGCACTCAGTAATCAACTTAATTTAAATAAATATGGCTGCATAAAACTTATCAAAATTTGGGAAACATTAATTATCAGAGATCTCACCTTACATCCTAGGCCACCTACAAACACCCATAGAGGGTGCACCACGTAGATAGGACTTTAAAGTCACCCATGCATTTCACTTAGTATTGTGTTGTATTTGAGTATGTGTTACATTAGTTTTTTTTTGTAATTCCTGAAGATGTCTCAGTTACTGATAAGAAATATTGGAAGAATTAAAATCAATTTTAATCCTTTCCAAATGCTGTATATATTCCATTAAGTCTCCCACATGATGTCCTGACAGCATTTAAGCCTCAATACACAGTCTCTTAAACATAGAAGTTATCCAGTGTGATATCTTAACCACTTCAGCAACATGGCCTCTAAACTTTAAGTCACTATCTTCTGTTACACGTAAGTCTAACTTCATCAGTCACTTGCAGCAACTTCTCATTAATATAACATTCAGTCTTTAGTGTCTAGTCCAAAATGCTCTGCTTAGAAGTCTTCTGTATCAGATATGTAACTTATCACCTGAAAAAGTCTTGGATTATTACCATATAATTGAATGTTTCCTTTCATACCAGCTATTGTCATTAATATGGCAGCGGTCCATTTAATACAAAGCCTTATGGTACTCCAATATCCACAATCCACTCTCATTTTTTGGGCTCAGCTCCTCCATACACCTTTTTATATCTGTCAGTCAGCCATTCTTCTATCTGTATCACAAGCCTATTTTTGAATACCCATTCCATGGAGTTTGTATAATAACCTCTTATGTGGAATCATATCAATATGCCATAGCAAAACGCAAAAGTATCATGGCATATCCAACTTTACTGTCATTTTGTTATAAAATGTGAGCAGAATTCTAAAGCAAGACATACTTTAACAAAAACAATGTTTTTTATAAAGGATCAAAGTGCTATCTGTTCACCTCAGGCTGAAGCATCTGACCGTCCTCCTCAGTAATTTAATGACTACTCATTAAGATAGAAGAGATTCAAATTGGTCTATAATTGGCTGCATCAGTCTTAGCTACACCCTTTTATAATGGAATTATCTTGTCCTCCTGCTCATTGGGAATCATTATTAATGAGGTTACAGGCAATGCCTTCTCTTGCACATTCCTTTATTATTCATGTTGATATATCATTCAACCCGTTCCTTTGCTTATATTGCAATATCTTTAATATCTCTGCTCCTTCCAACTTGATATTTTTGTCTAATTCCACCTCATCTTCCAAAGAATTAATAGGTGTGTCTGGAAGATATACTTTACTAGGATGATTACTTAATAATTTCCTTCTATATTTATACCCTATCTATATTTATTCACTCAGGTTATTATGTGGTCATTATTATTTTTACTTGGCATATAACAAAAGAATTCTGATTTCCTTTTGCCCAATTAGCTAACTATTCACAGTCTGATTTCAAATTTCTTGGAAATGAGTCAGTTTATAGTTTCCTTCAGGCATCCCTTGATAACTTCTCATGCACTGCTGATTCCTCTACCTTTCTTATATCATGGCACAGCTGCAAGCTACCTTTGCAATTAATGATAATCACCTTCTTTATGGTTCCACATAATGTCACTTTTTAAAAAAAAAATCCATGTGCTTTGCTTCTACGTTTAAGTTAAAATGTTCACACAATACCTATCATACATCTCCTTACATGTATTCACTGACAAAGCACTCACAACCATCTCTGGCAACCCATTCACTACCCTGCAAGCAAAAAATCTAGTCCTAACACTCTTATTAATCATACTCTTACAAAATTTCCAGAATTAATCCCTCAGTCTCTAGTCTCCTGCAGTGTACTGAAAAGCATCAGTGTCAATCCTATATTTAAATCCTTTAATAGCTTATATATTTCTATAATATCTTCTCTCTAATGCTTATCCTCTAGTTTTTGGAACCTGCAGAGCTTCAGTCTATTCTCATAGAGAGGATTCTATAGACCTGCCACAATCTTTGTGATAATCTGAGTATTTAATTGTGTGTACCTGATTGTTTATTATATAGTTATTTCTCAAATATTTATAAAATGTTGTATGAAAAGTCATCATCATCATCAAACTCCTGCCATGCACCCTCAAGGGGTGTACAGGATATGACAGTACTACATGAAAAAATTACACCATTATTAACTTCCTATCTATAATTTTCCTCCAAATCATTCTGTTACTTGTCAAGACTCCAACATTATCAGATCTTATATTTCTATCGTCTAAGGCACTTTGTACCGTATCAATCCATCTATATCTTGGTCTTCCTCTGGGTCATTTTCCTGCCAACCTGGCAGAGAACACTTGTTTTGCTAATCTTTCCTCTCCCATTCTATTTAAGTGACCATACCACCTGAGATTAGCTCTGCTAACGAATTCCTGGATGCTGACAATGTCAAGTTCTTTCCTAATATCCTCGTTTTTAATATGATATTGCCATTGATGCCATCTGTTCATGCCAATAATCTTTCTCAGGACGCTCATATCTGCGGTCTCTTGTCTTTGGTCAAGTGTTTTTACTTCTGACCAAGCTCTCTCAGATCCATAAGTTAAAACTGGTTTGAACACTGTCTTGTATACAGCTAATTTAGTGTTCCGACTAATTTCTCTCTTATTCCATATGAATTTATTCAATTGACTTCCCACCATACCAGCTTTGCTGATTCTGTTGTCTATTTCTATATTTAATTTACCATCTTCAGTAAAAATCGTGCCTAAGTAGCTGAAATGTTTTACTTGTTCCACAGGTTCTCCATTCACAACACAGTTGACATTTTCAATGTTTCTGCCTATTTTCATTGTCTTTGTCTTTTTATTGCTGACCTTCATACCATATCTATTACAACAGCAATTGAATTTATTCAAAGAATCGTGCAGACTTATAGTAGATTTATTTAGAAGTATAACATCATCTGCATAAAGCAAAGAGCTGACATTAACATCTCCAATTTTGATATCAGGTTTAATACCACTTTCCTTCATAATGTAATCCATATAGATAATAACAGAGGGGATAATGTACATCCTTGTCTCACACCAGATTTAACATTAAACCATCTTCCTGTACTTCCTTCAATTCTAACTGCCGACTTACAACTCAAATAAAGACAAAGTATTGCTTGATATAATGCCAGATTGACACCATGTAACTGCAGCGTATTGAATAGCTTCTCTCTTGGCACCTTGTCATATGCCTTTTCCAAATGGACAATACTTAAATACAGATCTTTGTTATATTCCCATGCTTTCTCGACTATTTGTCTTAAAGTGAAGATCTGATCCTGACAGCCTCTATTTGGCCTGAATCCAGCTTGTTCTTCACCAAGCTTTTCTTCCACAATTCTTCTCAACCGTTTCTCAAGTATACTTGCATAGATCTTGCTATGAACACTCAGTAGGGAAATACCTCTGTAATTCTCACATGCAGTTTTATTTCCCTTTTTATATATGGGTACTATGAGAGCTCTACTCCAGTCATCGGGAATTCATCCCTCTGTAGGCTTTCTGAAGTATGCAGTGCAGCCACTGTAAGACTTTTATACCACCATACTTCAGCATTTCTGGTCGAATATCATCTACTCCTGCTGCCTTTCCACATTTCAAGCCTTTGATGGCTTTTTTTTTTTACTTCAAGTATGGATATATATTCCTGACTGCATGCCTGGTCAGTGTTTTTGATCACTGTGCTGTCATCACGGCTTGTTTCATTTAGCGGTTTTTCAAAGTAATTACTCCATACTTCAAGGATATCTTTTTCTCCTGTTTTCATGTCACTTTTATCATCTATAACTCCTTTTACAGCACTCTTTCCTCCATTCCTAAGCTTCTTCAATAACCTCCAGAATATTTTGCCACCGTCTTGATATTTATTTTCTATATTCTTGCCAAAGTCCTCCCATGACTTTTCTTTAGCTAGTTTTACACACTGTTTATTCTTACATTTGTCTCTGTATTCTGTAAGAGTAAAAGCTGACTTATTTGCCAGGAACTTTTGATATGCTTTCTTCTTTTCCTTCACTGTCTCTTTAACTTCCTGTGTCCACCAGGGAGTTCTGATTTTCTATCCTTGCACACAACCTCACCACATGCCTCTCTGGCAGAATCAGTGAATGTTTTCTTCAGAGTTTGCCACTGAATCTCCAAGGTTTGATTCCTGTTCTCAAACTCTCATTTTATTTTCAATAATCTTTCTGTATTTTAGTCTACAGTTCACATCTGAGAGCTGCTCAACTTTTATTCGCTTTAAAACTTTCTTACATGTTATTCTTTTCAATATGAAATTCAATTTTATCCTGCTCAAGACTAAATAGTGATCACTTCCAATTTCAAATCCTCTGTACACTCTGGTGTCCTGCGCCAGGGAGAAAACATCACTATCAACAATAACATAGTCAATGAGACTTTTCTTATTTCTAGCCTCTTCTCTCCATGTGAATTTGTGCACATTTTTATGTTAGAACATGGTGTTAGTAATAACCAGTTCATGTCCTGAGCAGAAATCCAACAGATATTTGCCATTATTATTAGCTTTGCTCTTTTCTCCAAATTTTCCCAAAATATTTTTGTATGTCTCACAATCATTTCCTACTCTGCTATTTAGATCCCCAACAAGGACCAACTTTTCCTTTTTCATTGTGTCAGTTGCTTTTCTAAAGCGTCAAAAATTCCTCCACTTCTACCTTAGTAGAACCTTCTGTGCAACCATAGGCACAAATAAGTCTCATTATCCAGTTCCCCATTCTCATATTTGCCCACATTACTCTACTTGAGACTGACTGCCATTCAAGAAGATTAGCCTCGTATTTTGTGTTGAATACTATGGCTACTCCTTCTTTTCCTTGATTGTCATTGCCTGAATATATAAGATTTTGTATTTATTGCTCAGAAAGATCTCACCAATTTTTTTCTTTTTTGTTTCAGTCACCCCCTATTATGTCGATCTGGTACTTATCTAATTCCTCAGCTAGCTCCATTTCTTTGCCATTCAGGCTTCTTACGTTGATAGTACCGATCTTTAACTCTGGTGATGTTGAGTTGGGGTTTGTTTTCAGATTTGTTCCAGTAGCTGACTTTTCGCTGTTCGCCCTGGTTCCCTGGCGAAAACAATGGGGGCCTTGTTTAACCGGGCGATGCCCCAACCGGCATGAAATTTTGTCATGTGGTACCATCATTTTTTATTTTGGTTTAACCAATAAGAATACAATTTGGTCGGCTAAATCCCGAATTGCCAGCCCATCCTCATTCGTTCAGTATCAAAATAGATACCCAACAGGGTGCACCATGAGAAGGTGAGGATTGGACATTAGGTCAGAAGCCCTGGTCGGTTCTCCACATTCCTTTAAAGGCTATGTGGAGGTCTCCTCTCAGTTATACAGCTTTGACCCTTAAGCACTTCTTGTATGAAAAGTTATTTATTTAAAATGTCTAAAAATTGAAAAAATAACACCAAAAATGCACTCAAAAAACCCAACAAAATTCCTTGTTAAATAAAAAACTTTCAGATTGACTACCAATATCTTGGGGTTTACTTTTAATGTTAGTAATATGCACCACCGCTTAAAACATCCAATACCGATATATTATTCATCACTAAACCTCATCTGGCATTCTCTGTGACTGATTATTTAGTCAATCTCCCCATGTCTGAGGACTTGTGACCTGATGTATTAGTTCTCATCCATTTGTCTCTGTCTTCTGTCATTCTACGTGCATCCTTCAACCTTAGTCTAGTGCCAAAATCTTGTGATCCAGAACTGACACCTATCTTGTATTGCCTCTGCCAGCCATTATACTCATCTGACATGCATCTGACCTGTTACCAAAAAGCAAGATAAAAGGCAACCATCAAACTATCTACCTATTACTCTGACTTCAATACTCCCAAAAATATGGGAAAGATCATCAGCAACCACTACTTTACTACTTGGAGACTTGCCAATTATTTAGTGATCACCAATGTAGATTCTTCCATTCTCACTCCACAGCAAATTTCCCAGCTGACTTTATCCCCCATTGGATATAAGCCATGGTAAAGTTTGGAGAAATCCAAGTGGTTGCTCTTGATATTTCCAAGGCATATGATCTTATTCTTCCTACCCTTTGTTAGTGGATCACCAGCTTCCTTTCTGGTCATTCATTGCAAGTTTTGTTTCCTTTCAACATATTTTTCAGTTCAGGGCTGGAGTACACCTCAGGGTGTTGTGCTTTGATATGCACTCTTCCTCCTATACATCAATAATCCTCTCTCTCTCTCTCAACATCCAGTCGTAGCTTTGCCTGATGACAGTATTCTCCATTCCTTTTCTTCATTTACAAAACCTCATAGTGAGGTAATTCAGGCTTCAAGATATTCTATAACCAATACCTTAAACACTAATCTCCTTCCCATTATCAAGTGAGGTGAGAATAACCTGGTGAATTTTAATATCACCAAATTCCTGTCTCATTTCCTGCAAGAAAGACCATGCTTCACTGTATAAAAATAATCATAATTTACCATGAATTTTTTACGATTGCTCCTCTACATTATTTTTTATTAGTTTCAGTTTCATAACCAAATATGATCTTTACTTGCCATGTGCTTAATTAGAAATTAATATTTGTTTAACAAAAAAATGTAAAATGTTTGAGATAAAATTGTACTTGCAGGATATCTGATAATTGTAATAATTTCAATGGTTCTTTATTCTAACTCACAATTGCTAAGTGTATAGTGATATCTGTCATTCATCATAAAGACATTCTCCATTTGCTAACAACAACGTGTCAGCCATTATTAATTTCTCACTTGGAACTTAGTGGAACAAGTGTACAAGCTCACTGAGGAGATTGTTGGAAGATTGACAGCTGAGAGAGAGAGAGAGTGTTCAGTACTGAGGCAACAAAAGAAACAAGAAAGAATGGAGGTTTGATAATGCAGACCACAGAATTTAGTTTTAGAAAGTTTTTGAAACACTGGACAGTCAGAATATATTAACAGAAGATTCTGAAAAGAATCTTATCAAGTGAATAGTAATAAAAGTAGTTATTAAATAGACAATCTATTTCAATGTTCAAAGAAATGCTAAATGGAAAGTTTTTTCTTCTTTTTTCTAGGTACCTATAGGAAGCTATATCTGACTGCATCCCCCAAAGTTAGGAGAAGTAATTATATTGAAGTTAAATGGATGGATAAAAAGAGCTGCATAAAATTGAGGATATTGCAAATTTGATGTTATGAGAAGAGTGATGTTATGAATCTAGAGTGCTATGAAGAGTAGGCTAGGAGAGTGATGGCCATGGTGAGGAATGTAAAATCAATATTATGAAAAGAAGTTAGTTGAACTGGCTAAAGGAAATCTAAAATAATTTTATTACTTTGTAAGAAGTACAAAGAATGATGACAGAAAAATAATTTGAGTAAATGTGGATGACAGTGAAGTGACATATTCACTAAAAATAGCTGAATTGTCAAGTGTTCACTTCAGTAAAAGTATACATACCAAAATAAATGGGTATACAAGTATAACCATTTATTCTGCAAATTTTGGAATGTGGATGATAGAGAAATTAATGTGCTTGAGGTATTAAAGTACTTGCAAGTGAAACACAGCATTGAAATTGGATGGGATGTTAGCATTGGTGCTGGTGGAATGCACAAGAGAGTTAGCAGTCCCTCTGACTTTGGTTGTTTAACTTGAGTTTCAGCACATGCACAGTTCTTAATGAATAGAAGAAAAGCAAGATAATTGTACAATGTTGTATTTCGAATTGATGCAACAAATTATAGACTAATCATTACCTCTGGTGTGGTCATCAAGCTATTGAAGAAGCTGGTTAGGAATTACATCCAAAGTGTTTGCTTAAAGCAAATACCTCTGCTTTTCTTACAGTTTAGTCAGGTTGATGAAAGGAAGCCAGTTAGAGTTTTAGACAAGTTACCAAGGAAAATGACTTCACTGTTAGGGAATTTAGATTGCAGTTTCAAAATCAAACTTTAGAATTTTGGCAAATTTGTAGAGACAGCAGATGAATGGTGCATAATGATGAATGATTAAGCTTCAGAAAATCGATTCAGAAAAAGGGAAGATTCAAGATTATGCATCTTTTGTCAAGGAATATTATATCACAGAAAAGCACCAATCCCTTGTGGTAGAACAAATAATCATACATGACATAGTTTGGACAGTAAAGATAGGCTGTGGTTGTTGTGGCAGAGATTTGGGATTTAATGAAACAGAAGACTGTTTGGTTGCCTGCAAGTGATGATTCACATAATTTAAGTTTGTGTTTTTACTACAAATATTATTAAAGTGAATGTGGAAAAAAAATTTTAGAGGATTTGTGAGTTTTTTTTAATTTTTTTTTTTGAAAAATTTTTGTAAGGTTTTCATTTAGGTTTGCAGTCATGTTGATATTTCAAAGTTAAGAGTAAAAGAACAAAGAACATACTGTGGGAAGAGATACTCTTAGACATGTTACCCATACAGAGAGCATGCATTTTCCATGCCATAAGGTGGTTAAGTCATTGCATTGGATAACAGTACTGTTTAAGACTAATGTTTGGGAATAAGGAAGTTATTCTCCCATTTTACAAGGCTTTGATAAGACCACATATGGTCATATGTGTTCCAAGGATATATGAAGACAGTTGGAAAGATTCAGAAGTGAGTAACTGAAATTATAACTGGACTGTGGAATTTTACACATGAGGACAGATTGGGGGGAATGTTTTCTTTATAGTTTCAGGAATAAATGGAGGATAGAAACATCTGAGTTTGTGAGAAGATTTTGCAGCTCAGAAATGGTAGAGGCAGAACTTGAGGTCATTTCTGGAAGCTTCTGCGTCTATGATCTCTTATGCTTTAAGTGTCGAGATTTTGCCAGAGATTTCCATGCCATCCTGTCCAAGGTTTGTTGTTTTGCTTCTTTCCAGTTAATTCCCTTCTTTTCCAATTTTTCTTTAATTTCCTTTTGCCAACCTTTCCTGGGTCTGCCTATGTTTCTTTTTCCTATTTTCTGGCTTTCGTATACAGTTTTTGCTATTCTTCCTTCTTCCATTCCATTAAGATGTCCAAACCATCTCATTTGGGCTTGTGTTATAAATTGATTCAGAGGTGCAACTTGAAGGCTGTCTCTTATGGATTGATTTTTTATTCAATCTAGTGTTGTTTTTTGTGCCACATTCCTGAGATATTTCATTTCAATTGTTTGTAGTTTATTTGTGTTTCCTGTTGTTAAACACCAAGACTCACAACTGTATGTTAATGTTGGTAGAAACACTGAACGGTACACTGCCATTTTGGTATTCTGGATGACTTCTTTCTTATCTAGGAGTGGGCCTTTCATTGCATAGAATTGCTTTGTTCCCCATCTTATCCTGTTGGTAATTTCTGTGTCTAGTCAACCATCTTCTTGTATATATGATCCCAAGTATTTAAAGGAGTGGACTTGTTCCAGTTGATGATTCTCTATTTTTATTATGTGTTTTTGTTGGTTTCTAGATATGATCGTTGTTTTAGTTTTATTTATATTTATGTTCATATTCCTTTTCTTTGTTTCTTCATACCAAATGTTGATATTGTACTGCAGATCTTCAGCTGTATTTGCTAGAATCACTACATCATCTGCAAAAGCCATGTGTGAAATTCTGGTTTCTTTCAGTTTCCTGTATCCTAGGTGGAACTTTTTTGTTTTTGTTTGGCATGCTTTTAAAATTTCATCCATTACTATGATGAAGAGAAGAGGGCTGAGGATACAGCCTTGCCTCACTCCTACATTTGTTTCAAATTTTTTTTATCTATTATTACAGGTTCTTACATAATTTCTGTTACTTTTGTAGAGGCTTTGTATGGCTGCTATTAAGTTATCTTGTATCTTGTTTTTCTTTAATGTTTGCCATATTAAGTGTTTGGGAACTTGGTCAAAGACCTTTTCAAAATCTATAAAACATGAATGTAGTTCTTTTCCGTATCCCAATGTTTTCTCTGATATTTGTCCAAGACTGAAGATAAGATCCTGCGTGCTTCTGTTTTTTCGAAAGTCATATTGCATTTCATCCAGTGTATCCTCTATTAGATTCCTAAGCCTCGCTTCTAAAATACGGGCATATTAATTTTCCTGGAATGCTTAAAAGCGAAATTCCTCTATGGTTTTCACATTTGCAGTTGTCTCCTTTCTTAAATATAGAGATTATTATAGCTACTTCCCAGTCTTTGGGAATAATTTTCTTTTTCCATACAACATTGAATAGGTGTAAAAGAAATTTTATTGCTTTCATTCCTAAATTCTTTACCATTTCTGGTCATGGCCTGCTGATTTGCCCAGTTTTATTTTATTTATTGCTGCTAACAGTTCATTTGCACAAATTTCTTCACTCTGATCTTCTATTTTGCTTGTGTGTCTTGCTCTTAGGGTTTTATTTTTTCCATGTCCTGCATCTTCCAATAATTCTTGAAAGTACTGTTTCTATCTTTCATGATGGAATATTTTGTTAGGGATATTGTTATGCATGTGAGGTCGACGTTTTTTCATGGTTGGTGTTTTTCATTGTTAGGTGTGCGAGTGTGTCTTTGGTGAATGTGTTCAAGTGGAGATGTGATGGGTATTTAAGTATAATCCATTAGAATAATTTTGCAAAATTTTATCAGAATTTTGACATCTTCTGCATTCACTATTGCCCTACCCAACTTTTATTATCAGTGAACAAATGAACCATTCCTCTCACTTCCTTCCCTATATCGTTAATGAACAAATTAAACAGCAGTGGTCCAAGACAGAACCCTGCGGCACACCGCTAGTCACAGGCCGTCTTTTGGACTCTACTCCTGAGTAAACTACTCTCTGGTCCCTTCGGGACGAGCAGAGATAAGCAAGTTATTGTTCCTCTGTATCGAGTCTTGATAAGACTCCATCTCAACTACTGTGTCTAGATCTGGTCACCTAGGTTTCTACTTGATGGGGAGGAGGTTGAGAGGATCCAGAGGTGAGTGACCAAGATGATAGCAGGTCTATGGAATGAACCTTATGAAAACAGATTGAAGATTTGTGGGTTGCAGAAATTGGTTGATGGGGGGGGAGATATGATTGAGACATTCAAATTGCTGAAGGGTTTCTATTGGATTAATTCAGTGGATATTTTTGAGAACAGGACTGGTGGTGGGAGGTCTAGGGGTCATCCATGGAAGCTGGGCAAGAGTGTGGTTAGTAAGGGTGTTAGAGCTGGGTTTTTACTTTTAGAGTAGTGAATGAGAGGAATAAGCTGCCAGAGTCTGTTGTGGGTGCTATGGCAGTGAATGAGTTCAAGGCAAAGTATGATAGTTACTGTGTGAATAGTTGTGATGAACATGTTTATGGCCTCCTTCGATGAGTCTAAGGGCTCCTTGGAGTCACCTGTAAGAATAATAATAATAAGTGGAGCCCTCATGCAGCCCTCCCTTGATGAGTCCTTGTACTTCTGGGCAGTATATTCACAATAATAATAATACTATTATTATTATTATTACATGACACCTCCAAGGAGTCAAAAAAAACTCATCGAGGGAGGGCACCCACTCTACAACTCTCTGCCTCCACCAACTACAGCCACTGCTATCATCACCTACACCAATGCTATCTATTGCCCACCACCACCACTAGTATTTTCACAGACAATTACAAACATCCATATCCATGACAGGATTTGAACCTGCAGCCTTTTGGCTAGAGAGTGGATATGCTAACCACTTGGCCAACCAGACTGGCAATAAAACCTTATCCACTCAAATAAGCAACCCAAGTTGATTTCTTATGTAAATTCCCTTCCCTCGGCTGTTGCTTCCTCCTCTCTGATAAGTGATAAGACTAGTCTAATAATAATACTGTTTTGGGGATCATCCCTTCCATATTATCTTACACTCTTTTTCATCCAACCTATCACCTTAATACACATATCTCTCATAAATCCTCTTATCCATCCCATAATTCTTCACTATCATTCTTTCTGACTCCTTGCCATTGCTACCTCCACTGATACCATCTAGCAGAGTCATGCTGAAGAGATAGACTCTAGCTATGTTAGTCTTTCATTTAATTTGATCATGAAATTCTGTATGATATTTAATTCTCAAGTCAAGAGAAAAATACAGGAATGGATAAATGAAAATGAGATACTGTATGGGGGACAGCATGGTTTTGTGAAGGTCCTTATCCAGTTCAGTGACAGCTGAACTGGATAGGGGTAATGGGTATACAGTGATACTGCTGGACCTTGCTAAGGCCTTTGACAGGATACCACATGGAACTGTAATCAGTAAACTGCAGCATATGGGGATGGATATAGGGTTGGTGAGATGGATAGGAGGGTGGTTGATGGAGAGATATCAGAGAGTAGTTTATTCAGGGGTAGAGTCCAAAAGACAACCTGTGACTAGTGGTGTGCTACAGGGTTCTATTCTTGGACCACTACTATTTAATTTGTTCGTTAACGATATAGGAAAGGATCTGAGGGGAACTGTTCATTTGTTTGCTGATGATACAAAGTTGGGTAGAGCAATAGTGAATGCACATGATGTCAAAATTTTGCAGGATGATTTGGATAGATTGGAGGACTGGGCTAAGAAGAATTGATGTCAATTTAATGTGGCAAAGTGTAAGGTTATGCATTTTGGGGTTAAAAGATTAGCAGCAGTATACCACATTGGTGGAACTGTACTCCAGGAGATTGACGAGGCCAGGGATTTGGAAGTGTTGGTGGATAGGGAGTTGAAGTTTAGGGGGCACATTGCAAAAGTAGCTAAATCAGCTTATCAGATCACTTGGTTACTGAAGAATACTTTGACAAGCAGAGACAAGCAAGTTATTGTTCCTCTGTATCGAGCCTTGATAAGACATCATCTCGACTACTCTGCCCAGATTTGGTCACCTAGGTTCCTTCTTGATGGGGAGGAGGTGGAGAGGATCCAGAGGCGAGTGACTAAGATGATAGCAGGTCTATGGAATGAACCTTATGAAAACAGGTTGAAGATTTGTGGGTTGATAGGTGGAAAAGGGGTGATATGATTGAGACATTCAAATTACTGAACGGTTTCCATAAGATTAATTCAGAGGATATTTTTCAGAACAGGACTGGTGGTGAGAGGACTAGAGGCCATCAATGGAAACTGGGCAAGGGTGTGGTTAGCAGGGGGTGTTAGAACTAAGTTTTTTGCTTTGAGAGTGGTGAATGAGTGGAATATGTTGCCAGCGTCTGTTGTGGGTGCCATGACTGTGAACGAGTTCAAGGCAAAGTATGATAGATACTGTGTGGATGTTGAATAGTTGTTCTTGACATGATATTTAGGGTCTCCCTCGATGAGCCTAGGGACTCCTTGGAATTGCCCATGATAATAATAATAATTCATTATCAAGCAGGCAAAGAAGACAAAAACAGGGTAGATCTTTCCAACAAATACAACATGTTATATTCGGGCAAGAACAATCAGGAAAAAGAAGCAGCTATAGTACTCAACATTAAATATAGGGATAATCTTGAATGGCAAGCATTATTAAGTAGAGTGATGTGGTCAAATATCAGAATGAAGAACTGGACAGTGAGGCTTATTTATGCCTATGGTCCCACAGAAAGTTCAACTAAGGAAGAAATGGAAAAAATTTTTAAGGCATTAAAGAAGGCAGCTGGCACAATGAAAAAGGGAAAGTTGGTCCTTGTTGGTTATTTAAACAGCAGAATAGAAAATGATTACAGACATATAGAGATGTTATTGGAAAATTTGGGGAAATGAGCAAAACTAATGACAATGGTAAGTACCTGTTGGATTTCCATTCAGGAAATGGACTAGTTATTATTAACACCATATTTCAACATAAAAATGTGCACATGAAAGAAGATGCATGAAATAAGAAAAGTCTCACTGATTACATTATCATTGATAGCAATATTTTTCCAATGGTTCAGGACACAAGGGTATACAAAGAATACAGAATTGGAAGTGATCACCATTTAGTTTTGAGCAGGATAAAATTGAATGTGAAAGGAAGTTTTAAAACAAATCAAAAGTTGAGCAGCTTTCAGATTTGAAAGCTGCTCAACTATATGAACTGTAGACTCAAATGCACAAATATTATTCAAGAAAAAATAAAAAAAGACATTGAAAACGAGCCAAACCCTCAAGAAAACCTTGCTTGATTCAACCAGAGAGAGGCATGTAGTGAGGTTGTTTGCAAGGATAGAAAATTCAAAACTCCATGGTGGACTGGAAGTTAA